>NW_010252006.1:8997-28931 GCF_000690775.1 Eurypyga helias | reverse complement strand
CTGAGGCCTATTTGCTCTGAGTCATTATTTACCTCTGGCTCTTCACAACCCTGCTATGCTAATACTGTTTCAACAGGGATTTTTAACATTTAATGAAGGCACTATGTTAGCTTTTAACTAACTGATTGTTATATTCTGCATTGCTGAACTTAATTTTTCCCTTTCACTTTTTTCAACCTAAGCATTACATTTTATTTCAACCAAGTCAGTCTCTGAATAACCCATATTTAAATATCTGCAACCTTTCTTGTGTTTTCTCCACTTCAGAATAGTAAAAGCAGCACATGAAATGAGCATTTCTGAAGTTCAGTGCTGAGTGACCCATTGAGAAATAAATAACAGAGACAGTAACAAGTGAATGAAAGAAACAACATGGTGAGTGCTGTTTTAAGAATAATTAACACTGTCAAAGAGAACAAGAGACACACAGGGACCATGTCTGGCCCTTGGATATGAGCATGAGAGACCCCAGAGGAATTCCCTCTTGCACAGACAGTGTAAGCCATAGCAATACCCTTTGTCTGGTTGGTCCTTGTAGGGTAGAGAAGCAGTGAAAATCCAATGCATATACATAGATAGATAGATAGACAGACAGACAGACAAACACACACACACGCACTGGTAGAGCAAAAAAAAGAGGTCTTCCTCAGGGGTGTTCAGAGTCCTGTGGGTCCTTGCTACTGCACTATCAGCTCAGAGCAATTGCCATCCCTTCACAGCAGGTGAATAAAGGAAAGACAGTGTTAAATTTTCTGGCATCTCGTTTAACACATCTTCCATTCTGGGACCTTAATTATATCCAGGTGGTGTCCAGGTGCAGTTGTCTGGACTATCTCCACTGGGCACATTTGCTTATAGAATAGTCTGGTTGGTGGGTTGTGGGTTTTTTGTTTAGAAAAATGCATTCTCCTGACCATTCATTATGGGCTTCCACTCTTCCCAAATTTTCCCTATGTCCCCAGACTGAATAGCAGCTAATCAAAGCCATAAATAAAAGAATCCCACTTTGACAATTGAGAACACTTCTAACATAGTTTGTAAAATATGCTTGGCCTCACTGATTTTTCAAAAATCCACAGCAAGGGCGTATGTTAGAGCATGCTGTATTATGCCTGAGATGAATATAATTGGCGTTTATTATTTTTGTTCTTGAGACCACTGAATTTCACCATGAAATTTAAAAAATACTTTATAAGGCAGTCATATAAGTAGCAAGCCATAATAAGAAAGAAAGATGGCACCACTATACAACACGAGCCTAAGGACAGAAAAAAATCATTGTTGGGGACAAAGGCATTTTCCAATGATAAATTCCACCACCACATTTGGCTGTGCTCAACAATCTCACTAAGTTTGTTTGAGAGATAAGTGCTGTCAGAATTGTTATTATGGCAAACCATGACAGCCTGCATATAGGTTAGCAACCAAATGCTTTTAATGGTTGTATGGTCTGACAATACCATTAGCTGGGATGGCCAGCAAGTGTCTTCATCCTCAGCAACCTCCATTCCACAACGATGAGATGGTCACAGCCTAGACTTGGTTTGGTTCATACTAAAGGCACTACACAAGACAGCTGATCATAGAAAATTCTGTTTACAAAGTTACTGAAAACTGTTTCAGCTGGAATTAAATGAGAAACACAGCACAAAAACGTTTTTAAGTAAGATCATTGATTTCGAAGAACAAAATTGCAGGTAAGTCAGCCAAACTGAACATTAAATAGAAAGAAAATGTACAGCTTCCCTAAGACAAAGGTGACCAGTGTGCTCAAATAAGAAGGATGAGGAAATATACTGCTTTACATCAGGAAAGCTCTGCCAGATGGTTCTTCAAGTCTGTAAGTACATGTCTTTGACAAAGTAGTCAAGTTGTGGACAGTGCCGTAGGACTGGGGAAGAGCAAGGGTATGACCTGCAATTAAGAAGGTGAAAATATTGACCTATATTTACAGGTCTATTAGAGCCACTTGAATAGCTTGCTAGGCTTTAAAACAGCATTCTGTGGGGAGTCTAATTAATGATGCAGAGGTAAAAGCAATATGGGATAAAATGCAACATGGGTTTACTAAAGGTAGACCTTGCCAGACTCATTCAATTTCTTTTTTGAAAAGGTAACTATGAGGGCAGCAGGGGAGGTATTTTCAGTAAAAATAGGGAAGCATTCACGCCTTTGTACGAGGCCCAGGTGATACCATATGCATACAATCCTGGTCACCAACATTTCAGGGAGATACCTTCCATCTGGAAGAGGCACAGAGAGGTCAGCGGGAAGGTTAGGAAAATGGATGTGAGATGTCTGGCTCTTCAGCCTTACGAGGGGTGGCTGACTGGGGATGCAGCTGCAAGCAGCAGCCTGGGGAAAAGAGACCTACCAAAAACAAAAGACAACACCGGCACAAAACCCGTTCACGCAAAGTGGTGAAGAGTAAATTTAGGCTGGAAGGAAAATGAGCTGCAAAACTTTGCAGCTCAGGCTAAGGTTTCCAAAAGAGTTGTGAGACAGAAAGCTAATTATATCTCAGGATGAGCCGTGGGTATTAGAGAAGGGGTGGCCCAACAGAGTGACCTGAGAGTAGGGAACTGTCAGACACTCGGGGGTTGTCTTCATTTCCTCAGTTCCCACTTGGTGCTTTTCAAAGACCATTGCTATGGTTTTACATAAAACACATGCTCTGAACTAACTTTCAAATCAAATTATTCAAATTAGATCATGTTAAGAAATACAGCATAAAACTAGCATTATGACTAATTTTGCAAAACGGCAGTTAAATGCAAGGTTACTGAAGAACCAATATAAGTAGGTCATTTTAATACTTCACATGATTTGTATTCAAAAATTCCTGTATTTTAATGTCAATGAATATTATCTTGAAAATAATTCATCATGTGAATAAGTTAATAATATTAGGAATGGAAATAAAGCCCAGCAGCAATATACAACTATTGGTGTAGGTATAGGCTGGATGTTACTAGTCGTTAACGTGGACTTCCCATGTGAGTAAGAGAAGATCCAAAGAGCCCAATTCCTTTTCCAGTTAAATCAGTTAGACAAGAGTCAAACACTCTCCCACTCTTTGATTTAGCTTCCCCAACTGTAGCACTGTAACAGGGCATAGCATTTCCAATCTAATCTTGATTAGGATTGACCAGGTTGTGAAAAAATTGTGATGGGTCACAGTGCTCTGTCGGTGTACAAAGTGTGGGAGATGTTGACATAGTTAATGTATGCAAAGCCCTGGAAAGACACACGGACAAAAGTCGTTTTCATGTTACTTCCACTACCACTTTTAATACTTGGCACCTTTAATGTCCAGTTTTCACTAGACATCAACTACATTATCACGTAACCAGACAACAAAGCAGGACCTGCCAACAGCAGCAGGCCAAAGGTGAGGTGGCAGAAGGTGTTGCTGGCTGCTCACAACGTGCCCTGGACCCCTGGCATCCCTTTCCCCCTCTGATGAGGTAGCGTGCAGCAGAGAGGTAAGTACCACGCTGTGGGGGATCCCATGCATAGCGATTCTCATTTCCCTGCTTCTGAAACATTCCCCACCATTTAAAATTTGTCTTTCTTGAGAAGTCTCTTAAATAGGAAAGGAGCTGTGAATTGTAGCACTGTGCTTTCTGTGCTTTCACATATTATTCACTTCCTCAGAGAATCAAAAGAACTGGTACAGAGAAAGAAATGACTGAAAAAAAAGGTAAAACTTGTTTACACATTCAATGTTCTCTCCTGAACTAGATTACTTTCACAGGTCCCGTCCAACAAAATTATTCTGCAATTATATGAAGTGGTACTACTGGCGACTTCAGCCTCTTCTCCCAGCTGACCACTCTCTTGGAAGCTGGAAACAAGAGGAAGCAGGAGAGCTCTATTCAAGGGCCGGTACAGTCTACCTACAAGGGTGATACTGCAAGATCAAGTCATAAGAAACTGCCTACAGCATCCCTAAACTCATGAATGTTTGGAGGGGTAAAATTAAACTTTGGGCAACAGTCATTTCAGTGGCATAGATCACTTTGAGAGGGACATAATGGATAACCAAGTCGGCTTTGAAACATGCTGCATTTGAAGCAACCTCAGCTGCATGAGAAAGCGTGGAAATGTTTAAAGTATTTAAGGGATGGCCTGCTAAGCTGCATTACAGGTTTAAAGACAATTTATTATTTTCTACTGATCTAAATCCTTAAATCACCTTAAACTCTTAGCTCACCTAAGACCTTAAAATAAAAGAAATTAAACTCCATGTGTCGCTGTACCAAGCATTAATCTCATCAAAATTTATTAAACTTAAGTATGTAAATAAAAGTATAAACTTTATATCCTTAAAAAGCTGCAAGAGTTTGAAAATGTCATGCCTGAATGTGGCTCTCAGCTGACTTCTCAAAGGCAGTCTGCATTCATGTGAAGGTTCATACTCCAGAGATAGTTTACTCTCTGTATTGCAGACATGCCTTACCTTTGGGGACCCCTCTTTGCCTTTTATGAGGTTGGGGACCACTATAAAAAAGAACGATAAATTGATAACAACATTTTTTTTTAATGACTAAGGAATGCATCCCACAGTAGCTGAAGCTTGCATGAGTAACTGCACTCTATAATTCGGTTTTCCGTCTGTGGGGTTTTAGTCACACATTGCACAATAGTTACCACATTTGTGACATAAATACCCTTGCATCTAGGCTTCTACTTTATTTTCAAATCTCCCCTCATTGCCCAGAGAAACTTTACTCTCAGTGTTAAGTAGCCTTGTACTTCCTCATATCACATCTTTTGTTGTAAATAAAGGGTAGCTTTGCTTCTTCTTTCTGTTCCCTTAACAAAAGCACACAGACCGAGAGAGAATTCTGCTTTCCCCACCACTGGAGAGATGTCCAGAGCAGTTAAGGATGAGAGAAGGGAAACAAGGGAAACAAAGACAGACAGAGAGAAAGAGAGAAAGACAGAGAGAGAGAGAAAGAGAGAGAGAAAGAAAGAACATTGCAATGGAGAGGCAATTCACAGCTCAGCAGAGAGCCCCTTTATACACCTCAACAGTGCAGGGGTCATTGGGCAGCCTAAGGACCCAGCCAAAGTGTGTGTTTGGCCAAAGGTCTTCTTTCACATTCACTCCTGACAAGCAAATAAACAGGTTATAGGCTGGAAATCCCCCGATAAAACATTTGTAGCAATAATTTGAGGCATTAAGGAATAATCATTACCCTTTGGCTATAAATTTGAGCAGGAATCAAACAAAAGTCTGCAGGGGAAAAAAATAAAAGTGTTTTTTTTCTTTGTAAAGCCTGAAATTTAGTGCAAAACCAAAAGAATCAGAGGACACTGCCCAGCTTTTGAACTCACAAGCCCAAGGAAATCCCTAAATTAGGCAACCTGCCCTCAATGCTGGTTGTTACATGCAAAGATAATTTAGAATTGGAGACTTTGCAGGCTGGGCCATCCAGGTCCCCATGTCCAAGATGCTCAGCTTCTGAAAGGTGCCTCCTGGGCATGGTACCATGTCACCCACTTCTGCCCTCCTCTCTCTGGGACAGGGCACAGCTTTCAAATCCACCTCATAGCTGTGGAGCCCTTTTTTGCCTATTAGACAAGCTAAAGGGGAAGCTAAGTGCCTGTCAGCAAAAGACAGCTGATGGCAAGAGCCACCAGCACAGCCTGAAACGCAACCCTCCTCTTCACAGGCTGCTGCCCCACTGCAGGTTCACCAGCAGCCCCTCAGGTGGTTGGGCCATGGTGGCTGCTTTCCTTTCAATTAATAAATCTAAACTGGGAAGAACTGTGGAGAGGCAGGAATTATGCAGGACAGTCAAAGGGGACATGGCAAAGGCCAGTGGCCTGAAGCGAGAAAGACAGACAACCCAAGATGCAAAGATCCCAACGGCAAGGTCTGCCAAAAAGCACCCATGGGGACGTTTATGCTGGTGATAGGTGCTTTGGGAGGATCAGGGGGAGGAAGGAGAGGAGGCGGTGGCCTATATGAACACTTTACGGCCACAAGTGCAAGAAATAAACACTCACTCCATGAACACTCATCACTACAGAGAGACTGAGTTGATTCATTGTGGTGATGCAGTCCCCACTCCTCGAACTGACCATAAGGCTGTGATATCAGCTTTTTTTTTACTCCAACACACTCTCTTTCCTCTCTGGATATTTCTTTACACAGCTGAGAAGTCAAAAATTAGAGAAACTGTATTTTTAACCCTAGCAATCAAATAAACTACACCCATGTTACTAACATCCTTTTTCAAAGGCACTTAGCTAAAAACCTAGAAAATGTGAGGAAAAAAAAAAGAAAAAGCCTATTTAACCTGTCAGACCTTTTCCAGCCCAGAACTGGATATAGCACAGCCCTGAATCACACTTGTTGCTCTGCTGGTTCCCTTTCCTGTGAAAAATATATCCAAAGAAGTCTGCTAGATGTCTCTGTAGTAATGGATTCAGCTGATCTTCAACCCTTTCTAGCATCTAAGAAGCTATGTGAGAAGAGACATTCAGATACAGCTCAATGTCTTTACCAAAACCACAGGGGTTTTGCCTGTTTTCTATTTTAATACATAACTAACTACCACCCCTCACATCCCTCATTTGTTTCAGGGTTTTCCTTTCTACCTTTCAAGGTCTCAGTGGTCCAAGCAATTTGACACGTTACATTCAGATATGCCAGCAGTCCGTGTATGCTAGTCTATGTGTCTTTATTCATCCATAAAAGAGATGATGTATTTTTATCCAACAGAGCACTGGTACGTAAAATGCATTTTATTGCTCGATACTCCAGGTCAAACAGTTAAAAGAAAGTAAACACTACTTTTGCCAAATCAGGAGTATCAAACCTCCCCTGGAGCTGACCAAGGGTACTGGCTCCAGCACCCCAGTGCAACAAGAACAAAAAGCACAGTCACTCCTCAAATGGAGCTACAGTTATAGTATCATTCTCTTCCCATCCCTCATCATCACTGGAGCCTGAAATCCCATCAGTAAAATCACTGATTTCGGCCTGTGAGTTCAATCAAATTAGGCATGAGGTTTTCCCTAATAGGCCCTGCCCTGGTCAGCAAGGGGCCAGAAGAAACCTCCTCAGTTTCACCTGAAAACTCATTGCCCTCCACAAGTAGGTCTTGGGTTTTTCTGTATTTTAAATGACAAAGCAGCCCCTCAGCTTAGCATCACAGGTTTTTGCAGTTCTAACACCTTGGTGATTTGCTCTCCACACTGTCTCCCCAGTGGAGTTCACATCACTTTTTTAAGGCTCAAAAGCTGGAGTAAGTTTAATCTTAACCTCCACCTTTTCCTCCCTGTGCAGATGTGTCATCCCACAATTTCAAGGAGCAACAATTCTAGTGACTTCACAAGAAATTACTTGCACAGAGATCAGGGCCAAAGCTCTGGACATGGTAAGAATCTCTGACGGAAAATAAAGCACCCTTTTCCTCAGTTTTGGATGAAACTCTCCTTTCTTCAGTCTCTTACATGCACAGACTGAAGTAGCAAGGAAGACCTGCATGCTAGATGGGAGGAATATTTTAAAAGATAATATTGCCACTCTTCATCATGGAAAAAATAACAAGCAAAGGCCCCTATTTCCAGTTGCTCTAACACAGTAGAGAGGAAGAGTACAACACTAGGTGTAAGGCTGTAAAGGAGGTGAGTTGGAGGCCAGTGCTGTTTGGTAGGTGTATCAGGATACACCTACCCCGGTGGTCTGGTGCAAAGGGGCAACCACCCTGGCAGAACACAGCAAAGGAAACCTAATGCATAGTAGTGAAGATTAACCAGCGCATTGTGACATTAACCAGTGTGAACAACCCACTGACAGAGAACAGAAAAGAAACAGTGGGCCTGTCAGTGTAATATCAGAAGAACCAGGCAATGAGTTAACCTGAAATAGCAATAGTAAAACAGGTTGAAAACTGATTGATCTGCGTGCACTAGAAATTATTACTGAATTATAATACAAATAATGCAAACAGTTAAGCTTCAGAGGCTATACCCATTAACTTCCATGGCATTATTCCAGAAATTTATTTGGCTCATGTCCTGTAACGTAGGCATTTGCACTGACATAGTCTGTATATACTCGAGCACTTAGTGTACTTGCAGTCCGCTGTCGAAGGCAGCAGAATGCACTGAATGTAAATGTCTACTCTGTTGTAGTTCGGCACAACTTTGCTAAAGTTGCTGGAGATTTACCAAGATAAAGCTCTGGTCTATAGGAACGACTGAGAAACATATCCAAGTACTCCTATCCAAAGCTGCAGCTTCATCGCTACTTTAAGCTGACCCAAAAGTAAGCTGCTGAGAAATGGAGAGGTGTCGCCTCTTCTGTTACACCCGCAGCTAGTGCTTCGGTGTGTGTGTGATAAGCTAGGTAAGGCACTCAGCCCAAACTAACCAACCAAACAGAAAAATGGTTACTTGTCAGCTGGATCAGCCCCTAGACGGGATTTCCCAGGCAGCTGCACAAGGCCTCACCCAGGACGGCAGCGGGACAGGCCCACGCAGCCAGGAACAGCAGCAACAGCAGGGTGGGTAGAAGAGGTGGACAGCTGTTCTAACGACAGTCCACAATTAGAATAGCCTTAAAGCAATCATAAGAACAAAGCCTTTCATATCAGAGGAGAGGACACATTTCTGGAGAAGAGAAGGCTCCAGGGAGACCTTATAGCATCTTTCCAATACCTGAAGGGACCTACAAGAAAGCTGGGGGGGTGGGGACGGACAACTTTTTACAAGGGACAATGGTTTTAAATTGAAAGTTGGGAGGTTTAGATTAGATATCAGGAAGAAGTTCTTCCCAGAGAGGGTGGTGAGGCACTGGCACAGGTTGCCCAGAGAAGCTGTGGATGCCCCATCCCTGCAAGTGTTCAAGGCCAGGCTGGATGAGGCTTTGAGCCACCTGGTCTAGTGGAAGGGGTCCCTGCCCATGGCAGGGGGGGTGGAACTAGATGGTCTTTGAGGTCCCTGCCAAACTAAACCATTCTGTGATTCCATGATTTTTTAAATGAGCAAATACTGAAAACCTGCTCTCAGCTCAGTATGACTCTCTCTCCTTTTCCACAGAAGATACAAGGCTGTGTTTTAAATGCAGAGCACAGGATGGTTTCTACACAGGGCAACTTAGGAATTCCTGCACTGACTTGTGATTATCTGTATGACTAAAAGTCTCCCTTTCTTTGCCAACTTAATAAGGCCTCCCCTTAATCTTTTCTGCGGCAGAGTAAATATTAGATGTAATATAACAGATCTGGTGGCGTTTCTAGCAGAAAGGTGCTGGTGTCATATCACGCAGGATTGTACATACAAATGGCACCTTTTGAAAAACCCACGGATTTGCAAGGTTTAAAAATACCGTGTAGCACTAGTGACATCTGCAGGAGGACATAAGATGGAGCAGCGAGAGGAAAAATGCCCCAAAAATACCAGGTTTCCGTGAGAATCTCTCATAAGGCAAACCAGCAGGTCCAGTCACAGTTCCTGCCTTCACAAGCCTGCCAGGGGATCAGCAGGCTCAACTGCTGTCCCAAGGGAGTTAGGTCAGGCCTCTCCTCTACATCACGCTCTGGAGGAGCTTCTCATTTTGTTGGCAGTATGGGTGGTGGGGGAAAGCTGGCCTCCTGTTTCACAAGGCAGCTACACGGCAGTGTGAGTGTCCCCCTTCCTAGGGGTGAGAAATAGTGTGATCTTCAGGGGGAGGTTGCGTTGCTTCCTCCTCCAGACCTAGGTAGGGTGATCAAGAGACACCAGTGTGAAGGGGACAGACACAAAACATTGAGCCTTGTCCTACAGAAAATTGGGGAAAAGGTGATGTAAAATTTTTCCACAGCTCGAGAGAGAGCACATCAGTGAAGAGTCGCTATTGGTTATATTGAGTCTTGTTGAAACTGATAGGTCTAATGAATGCTCTTCTTTAAAGATATAGTGATAAGGGAGAGTTCCTATTTAAAAAAAAAAAGCATACTCAAGATAAAACATTTGGGCAGAGTTGTTTAGCAAGGAGCGAAAATGAGTGAGCAAGTACGCACACGAGTGAAGATTAGAGCACTGTGCAAACACTTAAAGGGAAGAAAGTTTGATCCAGCCTGAAGTGTACTAGCCAGATCCTGAAATAAGAGCTAGAGGGGAAAAATCTTATTAGGGTAGTACCTAGATTTGGTGATATAAGGAAGGAGAAAGCCTGCTTTTTTCATTTCCCCTCTGCTTAAGAAAGTGATCCCATCTGCACAGAAAAACTGAACTTGGTTTTCTCTTATATGATGCTGTTCCAGTTTTGCCATACACAACTACAGCCAGTCTATTTTGTGACACTTTACACTATTCACACTAGGAAAGCTATTTCTAACTCACTGCTGTTGAAACATTGTTTTTAAACTAGAGGCACACAAGTAGAAAACCAGAACAAACAGGAATATGAATTTTTCTGGTCTGGATAGATCTGCGTGTTTCTTTAATTAAAATTTATTCATTTCTGATCTTAGTTGATTGCTTTTTGTTTTAAATTTTGTCTTTAAAAAGATTTTTGCATTTTACATCAGGTTTAATCCAAGTTCCCAAAACCCTTACAGAATAGTGTGCCAGAACATCCACACCATCAAAGGGAATCAGCTATGATATTGTTTATATTTGTTAGGAGCAGAGGTCATTAAGTTTTGGTATTTGTGAGATAAGGCAGCACTGTTGTTTTAGTGATGATATGCAAGAATCCTGTGTTGTACCCAAAAATTACAGCAGTGTAACAGCAGTTCAGCTATGAATGGTGAAGTCTGTATAAGGTAAGGGGAGGTATTTATGGTTGTGTTAGACTGCTAACATGTTAACGACGACAGATTTTACTCAAGGAATATTCAATTTCTGTGTAGACCTCTTAAAAAAAGATATTTTTACAGTACAGGAAATGAGAAAGGAAACGGTAATGTGAGTGAGAACAGCAATCAGATCTATGATATGTTTAGTGAAAAAGCTGTACCACTATGCCTGAGGAGCTGTTGAGCAAGGCACTCAGAAATACAAGTCGTAGCAAATCTATAGGCACTACAACAATATGGAAGAACATGAACTACCGGATGCAAAATGGGAAATCAGGCACTACAGGAATATGAGATATGTGGTAAGGTGTCAAGGAAAAAAACAGCATTGAAGGATACAATAGTATGGGAAGATTGATGTAACAGTAAAATAGTAGGATAGCACTGCACATTGTGTAACCTGATAAAAATAAATAAAAGGAAAGGGTGAGATCTGGAATTGTTTGGAGGGAAGAAGGGCAAGAGACCCATGTCAGGCAGAGTTGGGAACCTCCTGGGAAACCCCTGGTCAGACTGGATTTGCTTGGAAAATCACCTGTGCTATTTCTTTCTGAGAGACAAGCGGTAACACAGATAGTCTTCCACTGTGGAAGACTTCAGATCCCCAGGTTCAGCTGAGGGAGATCATGACACAAACATGAAGTGACAAGCTGGGTTCAAGGCCAATCTCAGAAGTCCAGTCAAAAACCTCAGAAAAATGCCAGAGACAGAGCTGAGAGCAGCCTACAGGCACTCACGTAGCTCAGACCAGGAACCCCCAGGCTCATAGTGCTCCAGGGCTGGAGGCTGATGTTGGGAGGGGGAGGGGGGAGATCCAGGTGAGTTTGGTCATCGCAGTTAAGGCCTATTGGGTGCCTGCAGGGCCCTCACACAAATAGTGATGACACAATTGTTCTTGACTAATATTTGCTCAACAAGAGGCCCTTCCCTCCATCCATTCTTTTGGTTAAAACCCAAAGAAGATTTTTTTAATGAAGGATTATGCTGTTTGTTCAGTAATGAAATTAAAAATCCATGTCTCCAGAATCCAGAAGATTCCGTCTAAAAAGTGTGACACTGTCTTTTATTCAACTCTAGCTTTTGCACTTAGATACACATCTAGATTTTTTCATAAAAGCTTTTTCTTCACACATTTTCATAGTAATTTTCAAGTAAATTCTGTACTTCAAATAAAGTTTTTATTTGAAGTATTTTTATTATAAAAAAAAATATTTCGGAACAGGAAAGGTTTTTGTAATGTGTAAGAAAGAAACTCAGTTGTCTGGTCACTCTCACCAAATAACACACACGTGAAAAGGCCCACATGGTTCTGTCAAACCAAGGGAGAAGTGAAATTTGCATTTGGCGGCCATACCACGTTTCCCTCTAACCAGCACCCTTAGTGATGCCTTTCATCAGCGCAGACCCCGTGCTGTGGCTTGCAGGACCTGACCGCGAGTTCAGAGTGGGTGTAGGGAGAACTCTGCGTCATCGGCATTCAGGTCAGTAACACAGTTTATTTGTGCAACTTGTACAAGGACCCATGGTTCACAAGAACTAATGATCACCAGTAGCACTGGAGGACTCCCATCATCACACCTTCTTAGACTAACCGACCCTCTGACAGCTCCCAGTATTTATGCTGCCTGGCTGAAGGATGAGGAGTACAACGTACAGAGATCCTGCGCCTTTCTCTGTTGGAAATAACCTCTACATCAGAAGAACAAAGAGACTAATCTAGTCCCTCCCTTAAACCACCCTATTTTTCTTGCCCATCAGCTTCTTTCTTACTCCTCCATCCTACAAACAATAGATCATAAAAAGTGAGGAAGGCAAGAGCAACTAGATTCCCAACTTATTTGCCAGTACAGTTGCAGAGGGTGCCAGCAGCAAGCCAGAGGTATTAGTGAAATGTCCATCCATGCACCTAAAACCAAGTTTGCACCAAGAAGCACTTTTCAGTTAGAGTAATTATTCTGTCAACTTCTAACATGTCTAGCGAGCCCGAATGGAGGCAGCATTAAGTATTCCATTGCCCCTCAGAGCAGCTGGGCTTGTGCTCAGTATCAACTAACTACAGCTTGCTTTTCCTAGGCCTTGCACAGGGCGCTGCTGCTGCAGATTTCACAAGGCCTCAGGCCGCTTAAAAATAAGCCCCTGCTGATACCAGCATTGAGCTGTTGTTCTGGCCTGTACCAAGCAGCTGTGGCAGAAACCAGGCTGGTATGAGAAGCAAGCAAAAGACAGGAGGAAGGAAGAGGAAGAGCAAAAAAAACATGTAGCACATCATAGATATAATACTATGTGTCCTTATCTACACATGGCAATGGCTTAATTTCATTGATAGCCTTCTGATAAGCTAACCACAATGAGATCTTTCAATCCCTATTGCCAACACCATCAAAAGCATGTCTTATAAAGCGTTAAGGAGCCATTGGCTCTTAAGGCTGACGCAAAACGATTTGTTTGCACATGTTCAACTTTACTGAATTTATAGGCTACATTTTAAAAGAATGACAAAATCTTTGCAGGGTAAAATATGGTACGCGCTGCACTTAAAGAAAACAGATGGCTGTTGTGTTTTCTGTTCTGACCTGCTTTGGATATACCTGTTGAATTTCAGCAGTATTTACAAGCCCTACTCATTGGTCAAGATCCTATACTGCCTGGCACTGTTTGGACATCAACTAGAAAGATTACATCTTGCCCAAAGAACAAATAAAAAGTGTATACAGAGAGAACGCTGCAAAGGAAGTAGAAAAGACAATATGCTTTTGTAAACCTCTCAGTTACACCATAGGCTTTCTAAGTTTATATTTTAGTCTATGTTAATCCAAAAAGACATGTCAGAGAACAAATGAAAGGAAAAAAAAAAGGAAATAGTAATGGGACAGAGTCTGTAGAAGTAATTTTCACCTCAACAGTTGAGTGTGACAGTGAAACAAGACCTGGTCTACCTGGAGACTTTGTCAACAGAAGTACATCTTCTTGCTGCATTTGCCATAATGCAGCTTTTTATTAGTCACCAGACAGTCAAAGAAGGGCTGTATCCCTGGCTGTCACTCTCCTGACACAGAACTCAGGTTCATGTTTCCACCTGCAGGTGCAAGCACAATCCTCCTTCCTCAGCACTTCACACCTAAATCTTGGGCAAGTTTAGTCCCAAAATGATGACCACCCATTGGTGTTTCCTATCATTTAAAAAGCTTTAAAAATATCAAAATTTATATTCTTCCCTTCAAGTTTAAAAAAAAAAAGGAAAGAAAAAGTTAAGTATGTATTTCAGACATTCTTTGCACAACATTATTTTCAGTCCATATGTTGTATCCCATGGTTAACATCTTCAGCAAAAATCTATTTAAAAAACAGGTCTTTGAAGCAGTTTCTGATGACTCTTACAGTTCTCAGCCCATGTGTGAGAGACACTTTCTGCATTAGTGGATACATGTATAATTTGTGTAAGGAGATGAGATTAGATTATCAAACAGTATAGCAAGACAAATAACTGTGATTAAGTGGTAATTCAGCCCAAAAGGACAACATTCGTAAGAGTCTTACGTAAAATATACTAACATTCATAAGAGTCTTAAGTAAAATATACTAACATACTAATTGAATATACATGAAATAAAACAAAACCAGAAGATAAAAGGGACATCCACTACCTCTCACAATTCTTTACTAATTATTCTTCCATTTATTTTCTGGCCTTACACTTACTGACACTATGATGAAAAAAAAATATTTGTATTTTAAACAGTTCCACAGTAAGGAATCTAGTACCTGGAAATTCCAGAATTCTTCAACTAGATAACCCTTAACAGCTTGGAAACTGAAAGAAGATTGAAATAAATTGAAATTGAAAATTGAATTGAAAATTGAAATTGAAAATTCAATTGAAAATTGAATTGAAAATTGAAAGAATTGAAAGAAATTGAAAGAAGATTATATCCATGCTGTCTCAGGTAAGTCACCTCACATACTACAGGGAGTCATCAAGGTCAGTCATTTCTCTGGCTCATGCAGCAAATCAAACACACAAAGCCTTACACAGTGTGTAAGAAATTTACCCACATATCAAAACCTCCAACAAATGGCTTGTAATAGAAATAAAGTACCAAAGAGGACAAACAAGATATAATATTCATGTTTAGCCTGTTTCTCAATTATTCAGGTTGCTTGTCCGTTGCCACACTGAACCGAATGGGGACTTGCTTAGGTGTGGAGTTGAGTTGGTCCCTCTGCATTATGTGGTATCTGGAAGTGAGCAGGGCTTCTGAGACCAACATTTTCCACAGTATGGGTTAGAGCTTCACTGGGAGTCACAATATGATCCAGGGGATATGCACCGCTCAGACTGCTGCACACATCCCTGGGCCAGCAGCAGCAGATTTTCTCCCTCAAGGGGTAAGAACAAATACTACTTTTTTCATGCCCTCTCAAAACTATAGCTGTAGAAGGTTTGTTTCTTGAAGAAAAGCTGGAGATGCATATAAATGCTTTACACACCTAAATTCTCTATTGCTGCACCTGAGCAAGTGCACAGATTAACACCCTTCTGCAGAGAACACCTTCACTCCAGCTTTCTAAAGGTAGTCCCTGTATTCCCCTGATGTCCGAACATCCTTAGTGAAAGGAAGTAATCCTACTATGTGCCTAACGACAAAAGTCATAGTGGCATCTGTTATGATATGGAAAAAAATACAAAGTACAAACTGTTCCAAAGTACAAACTGTTCCAAAGAAATACAACAGAGAAGTTATTAACTTTAGAGTACTATTGAACTCATGGCAAATACCCACCTTTATTGTATTTTTAACTAATACCACCTGTGAACACAAATACCAGCTATACTGCAACTGAAGATAGTATCTTCAACAAACAGAATGAACATAATGTGGATAGACTATCAGGGAAAGTCAGATAGGGGCAATGTCCTTTAACCAGCCAATTGAAATAGCTGGAGAAAGCACACAGACTTTGGGCATGCGTATTTGTCTGAAGGAGGACATATTTTACAAAAGGCTTATCTAGGCTTTCTAACTAGACTACAATCCTGGAAGAGACTAACTCTAATTTCAAACTGTAGCTACCTACATCCTTCATCCAGCTCCTCTTGAACCCTTTTTTTTCTATTTCCTTTGTCATGGTTTAACCTCGGCTAAGACTTATGTACCACACTGCTGCTCACTGTGGAAGAGGAAAATTGGAGGAAAAGACCAAGAAGCTCACGGATTGAAATAAGAACAAATTAATAATTGAAAATAAATGAATAAAATAGTTATATTAATAATACTAACAATACTACTAATAATAAGTAATTAAAATAATAGAAAACAGAACATATGATACAATTGCTCACCACCTACTGAACAACACACAGCCAGATCCCAGACCAGCGAGAGTGAGAGCCAGAGAGAGACTAAGAGACAGAGCCTGACAGCAATCACAGCAGAATCCAAGCGAGCCCCACGAGCAAGAGAACAACTGAGAAAGGCAATTGACACACGACCTAATGAATGAGCTAAATGAGCAACCTATGGCTCCCCAGCCCATCCCCAGCTTATATACTGAGCATGCCGTGCGAAGGAATGAAATACTCCTTTGGTTAGTTTGGGTTAGCTGTCTGAATTGGGAACACATTGCTGTGTCAGAAGCTGAAAAAGTCCTGCTTAGCACCAACTACAAAACACCAGTGTTATCAGCACTCTTCTCAGGGCAGATCCAAAACGCAGCCTCACATGGCTAATGTGAAGAAAGTTAACTCTGTCCTGACTGAAACCAGCACATCCTTCTAAAAAGAGTCTGATCTCAGTGTTGCAAACTTTTTGGGACATAGTATTTTCATGAAAGCCATTCGAAATTTAACATGACAGAGAGGATAGAGAAATGGATTCAAAGAGGAATTGATCCACAAAAGCCAAAAAGTGATTTCATACAAGGAGTTATGGATGCACTTTCCTTGGCAGGCCCCACGAATAATCATCAGTAAAGTGTAAGGGGCCCAGCAAATGGCAAAGGCACACACAATTATGGCAAGTGACTTGGCTATTTTCTTGTCTTGCTGCAGCTTTGACCTAGCTCTTGCACAGAAAGAAAAAGATAAGTCATTTTCTGGGGTTACAGAATTGCCTCTGAATGGAGACAAGCTCTCAGTTACCAAAGACTCTTTCTTTGGCCTTGTGGAGGAAGAAACACTGTCCTCTGCTTCCGATGGAGGTGAAGATGATCCTGGCCTTGGCAAGAAGCAAAATCTCCAGGACAGGCTGCCGCTCCTCGGGGGCTCAGATTTTAGCCCTGCACGCTGCCACGCCGCTGGCGCCTCTGGATGTTGTAGAAGATGTGCACGTTGAAGTAGGTCACCGAGAGCAGCGGCACGAAGAACTCCAGGGTGGATGCACACAGGAGGAAGTACCAGTTGTTGAAGAACTCGGCGTAGCACTGATCTGCCGCTACGACGCTGCAGCCGGCCACGTGCTCCCAGAAGAGGATTGCCGGACAGTAGAGGAGGAAGGCAAAGACCCAGATGGCCACCATCTTGATGCCAGGGTTGGACCTTATTGCCTGCTGGGCTCTGTAAGACACCTGCAAGGGGCAAAAAGAAAAAGGTCACACCTGTAGACACACGTTTTGGACTTAGCAGAGTGCTTGGTAATTTAGTGCTGTAGCTACACGGATCAGGTGAAGCTCACCCAAATAGGTTTAATTCATTGAAGTTGACATAACGTAAGGGGGGTCTCTCCACAGGTTAATGTAACTGCGCGAGGGTCCTGGTCTGGGTGATGAATAAAGATCATCCATCAGTACCTAGCAATTTGGTATGCCTTTACTGAGATATCTGTGGTCTGAAGTGCCAGTGGATTAATTAGCATTTTATAGTTGTTCAGAGCATGAGTCCCATTCACTGACCACTGCATAGATTTTACCACATTTTACATGCAAAGAGGGCTATGTGCATCACAGCGCGTAGTCACACAAAATCACACAAGATCTGTCATGTATATTTAACACTCACCTTTAAGCAAATTATTTATTGCACGCTTCCTGAGGAGGTAGGAGTAGATTCCAACTCTGCAAGGCAGCTTTTAGCTGATAAACCCACAAAACCCTCCCTTTTCCTCCCTTTCCCCCCCACTCTGGGGCCAATACATATTTTCCACTCTACAGCGCAGAACAAAGAGAGAGGTATCTCACAGCTCACACCCTGCTCCATCCCTTTCACAGGAGGACTGTGAATGTGTAGTTCTGGGAGCTTAGATATTCAATTGAATAAAAAAGAAGTTATGCATTAATGTCAATAAAGACTATCATACAAATGTCTATAGGTCTTAATTACATTTGGGCAGTGGCCTTAATTTTGCACTCTGTACATGCCGAGTCTTTGGCTTTCCAGTGTAATGTTTCTCATGTGCAAAATGTTTTGGTGTTTGATTTTCCAGATTCCAGCCACATCTCAGGCTTAGACATCCTCCACGGTGTCCTTCACCTCACTGCTCTAGCCCCACTGCCTTTTCCTCCCATGCCCGATTTTAAGTCCAAACCCAAACCCAGTCATTTCAAATTTCCTCTTTCCTTGCCTCCTCTTTACCAGCCTCCTGCCTTACCCTTCTCAGCCCTCAGCCTGCTTTCCCTCAAGCAGTAGCACAACAGCAAACTGCCGCAGAAATTGTGAGAAAAGCCCTGTTTGACCGGCTCCGGGCTGGAGCACCATCAGTGCAGGATATTCAATGCAACTCGCTGCAAATATCTAATAACCTCCACATGCCAGACCATTTTTGAGGGTTATCATCTCGATTAAATCTGGAGCTATACTCACCAACATGGTAAAGGATGGTCAGTATAATCCACCAATGATCTTGCATCAAAATCAGAGAAGCTATAAACAGGGTACTTACAGCTTTAGTAACTGACAGGAAACGGTCGTAGCTGATAAGGACAATGTTAAATACTGAAGCCGTGCACAGGAGGTAGTCCATAATTAGCCAGAGCTTGCAGACACCTCTTCCCAAGTGCCATTTCCCCGTCAGGCTGTAAGGGATGTAGAGAGGCATGCAGAACGCACCTATGGAAAGCAACGACAGAGACACCACGTGATTCGTACGAGTTGCAAACAGTACTCCTGGAAGCAGAGAGAGACACTATTCTGGGGTTTGGCTAAAAAAAAAAAATCTGTAAATGTAATTTATACACAGAATATGTAAGAGTAATGTATATTTATACACAGAATGTATAAATGTAATTTATACTCAGAAATTCTTACGTTCTCAGGAAATCTGATGGTGACTGTCTACATATTAGATCTTAGTGTATTTGGGTGTGCTGATTGCTGGGAATAAGCGCAGGACAGATCAGTAAAGAAGGATCTGCTGAAGAAGAAAACTGCAGTCTAACCAATTTATAGTTTTTAAAGGCATTTAATCAGTGCTGCAGCATATGCACTGTGGTTGCACTCTGATGTGTAACCTCATCGCCGTATATCCTCTAGTCTTTTATCTGTGTTTTCCCCCAAGCACATCTACAGAGGTTGCTAATGTCAGTTATTAATGTAAGATTGGTTAGCATTTGTAAGCTAGAGACAATATATTGTGGTATCTAGAAACCTCTTCTACCAAAGCAGAGCAGACACAGCAGGGGTTTGAAACCTTTTCCCACTTTTAAGAGGTGTTTTAACCTCATGCTAGTTCTCCAGCTGAGATTAACTCCAGAACTATCTTCTGGTTTGTTAAATTCGGTTTTTTCTCCAAAAGGCCTTCCACTGAAGTACTTTTGTAAGAAAGTCATGTTTGTGATTTTATTTTTAAGCCAGCCACTTCCTCATTTTACCACTATTATTCTTTCAAAAGTATGGTGCAAGACCTGATGCAACATTCCTGAAAACACTGATCCACTGGAGACCAATATAAAACTATATGCGGCTTCAGGATCCATTTTAATCAGATTATTCTTTTTCAATATGTCCATCTTAGATCTTAGAAGTTACTCAACATATCCAGGCTGATGTGGCCCACTGACAATAATCCTCTGGGCAATGAGCTGACAAACTTATCAACAGGAAAACGCTCATAGCGCTTTCAGTACTGATGGCTTTTTTTCACATATGCCTTAAATACAAGCAGTACCACTTTTGTACAAAATACTCATTTTTCAGAGTTG
>NW_010252006.1:1232-8966 GCF_000690775.1 Eurypyga helias | reverse complement strand
TCAGCAGGATCAATGTTTGGCACCATGTCAAAAAGTAATGATAGCTTTTAGCTATAGATATCAATACAGATGCAAGAACACGATTTTAAGCATAAATATTTGAGACTATTCTCACTTCTACTAACTAGAGGATGCAAAAGACATGATTCACATGCCGGGAGAGATTTCATACTTCTAATAAATTAAAACAATACCACAGCAGCTTCAGAAAATAAAGCATTTTCTGACTGATCCCAGAGACAAAGTCCTAGATTTACATAGTCTATAGGCCAACACAATACTAATACCCATCATTTCCTCTTGGCAGATTTAAGACCCCATGAGGCACCAGACACAAACAAGAACTGATGTAGAGGGTAGATATTTAAATCTTTCGACTAAAGCGTTAAGATATGAGGAGAAACAGACTTTTGCAGAAGACCTGAGCAGTGAAACAGCAACTCTAGCAAAGTGCCTGCAGCAGGAAAGGAAAGCCTCCAGCACACATATCGTTTGGTTTCTGCCCCAGCATTGAGCACCTCAGGTTATAAATGTCATAAATTAAGGAAAAATCTTAAAAGCTGAACTAATACACCTCACTGCACATCACTGACAAAGGAACAGCTGTTAGGAGGGACGGTATTGCCAGGAGTAGGTCGATGAGTGCTATTTCCCGCTTCGCTGTTAGGAGGGACGGTATTGCCAGAAGTAGAGTAGGTTGATGAGTGCTATTTCCCACTTTATGATTCAGTGTGTACTGATCTCTGTCTGTCCTGAAGCCCTTGTGTGCAGAAATACCTCCTTGCTAGCCTCAAGCCAAGATGTTTTCTGGAACGTCTTCCCCGGGACCATGGTTTTGCCAGGCTTTCTCTGCTGCACAGGCTGTTTCCCTGGTCTGAAGCCTAAAAAGCTGCTGTACAAGGCGTCATCACACCCCAAACCTCCTTGCCTGGCATCACCCACCAAGACTGGATCCATGGCACCTCCAGAAACCAACTCTCCTGGGCTTCTGCAATGACACTATGGGAAAAGGGGACTAATAAGGAAAACGGATGGGAGGTGCCAGCAGGCTGTTGCTCGCAAGCCATCTGATCCATAGCCTGCATTGAGTTGGAGCCAGTATAAAGTCATAGTGGTAAAGTGTTTTGTTGTAGTGGGGTACACTCATGGGCCATTACTACTACGTAGAGGAGTGATTAATTTACCTGGATGTACCACAGATAGCTGAATAAGAAAACAGTTACACTGTCAAATATAAGGATGTTCTGAAGTGTTTGATCTTGCGGGAGGAGCAAAAGCAAATCATACACTGTAGCAAACAACCTCTTTCCTGCAACTGGTATTCACATACAATAGTTGCTCCTTCTTCCTGAAGCGACATTAAAAGTATTTATATGACCAAAAAAACGCATTTCTCATTATAAAATATTTTGAGACATAGTAGGCTACTAAAATACCTAATGCAGTTTCCACCACTCCTTACCCTTCCCCTAGACACACAGATAGGAAGAGTTCTCTTAGAAGAAACCACCCCACAGAAGCAGCCCCCTTGCTTCTCCAAACATTCCTAGGACACAAGTAGTACATGCCTCCACGGCTGAGACTTACCCACTGCAAAGTCAGAAATAGCAAGATTGAGAAAGAAGTAGTTACTCCGATGCCTCAGGTTTCTGTCCATGATGAAAGCAAGGATCACCAGAACATTTCCAAGGATGGTGATCAGAGCTAGCAACACCATGAGGAAAGCCAGCAGCACCAGCACTCCCAGTGAAAACTGGGAGCCCGGTGGCTCTGTGGATAAAGTTGCGTTACATGTTCCAGCCGTATGCAGAGTTTCAGCAGTGGCGTTGTGCATGTTGCATATCCCGGTCAGTTCAGCCTGGGAAAAGATTCGTAGCTGGCAGAGTTATCCAAAAGGTTAAGACAAGTCTATTAACAGGACGGACTGAATACTGGCACATCCAAAAAAAAAAAAATCAAACAATACCAAAATAAAGGATCACAAGACTTCAAGGCCTGGAGTCTCTGATGTTCCTTGATCTGAATGCACCTATTGGCCTGAAAACAAAATCTATAAAAAAGATACCTCATAAGCAGCAGTATGTCTACACTTTAAAATAAGTTATCTCTTTCTCTCCTGAACACTGATCCTTATCTACTGAGGTCAGAAAAGTTAGTCTGAAAACAGCTCTTCTTAGTCAGGCAGTTTGCATATTAGCATTGTGTAGGCATTTTTACAGATTGAATTCTGCTGAAACTAAAAACAGATCTCATTTTCACTTCCTCAGTGATCAACAGGACTTAAATTATTTCAATGCCATTTCTTTGACAGTAAGATGTCGACATTGTTGCGCTCGCTGCTATACCACTTACTAAATTTTACCGTTAAGAACAGAGAGGTGTGTATTTCTTAATGCTGCTGGTTACAGAGCATTTAAAATTCAGCTCTACGCAGCAGAAATACCACCAGTATCTTTTCCACTCATTTTAATCAGAAGCAAGCCTAGCCCTGGGCTCAGCAAACCAAACACCAGGACTTCGGAGGTCCTTATAAGCACGGCCCATCAAATCCTCCACTTCCCAAGTAATTCCAGGTAAGCTCCCACTCCACAAAGTGCCAACCCCTTAGCCCTTTGCAGGCGTGAGAAGGCGTATCCCTCCTTCTTCACAATCTCATCTGTTTCGGTAAGGGTGCGCAGAAGCCGGCAGGCTGTGGCTGACGCCCGCAGCTCACTGGCTCTGTAGCACCTTGGCACACCCTGCGACCAGCTTTTCCGACGGCAGCCCTGATGCTGGGGGCTCGAGAAGACGTAGGGCAAGGAACAAGGAAGGAGAGGGCGGACAGGATGTGGGGAGGGGAGGTGCAGTGCTTTGATCTTGTCTCAGGGAACAAAGGGAAATACATTTTAAAGAGTTGGAAGCAGGAACAGAAGAGACCTCAGGAATGATTTCAGCATGGCAGACAGGCACCTGCCTTGGGTCCATGTGCACAAATGCAGGCTGGGAAACACTCAGGAGGAACCAGAGCTCCCAGCGCAGTCACAAAGCAGCTGGTCATGAAGCCAGCGACATGGGTGACATAGTTGCAGGGGTGTGATGCAGGGCACCCCAACGAGGGTGAGGCGAGTGATGAAGTCTTTAAGCAAATAAAGGAAGCTTCTGGAACACAGACCATTTCTTGTGTGGGACTTCAATGTTCATGGCATATGCTGGAAGGGCAGCACAGCAGGTACAAGCAGTCAAGTTTCCTGGAGGTTGTCAAGGGAGAACTTTCCGATACAAGTACCGAATAGGCACAGGGAGGTGACACACAGCTACATCAGCTGCCCACTGGTAAAGAGGGGCTGGTTAGGGATGTGCAGTCAGTGGCAGCCTGGGCTGCAGTGACCATAAGCTAATGGAGTTCAAGATCCTAAAGGGCGTGAGAAAGGAGACTAGCAGCGTACAGACCATGGACTTCAGGTGAACAGACCGGTTTATTCAGGAAAGTGGGAGGCAGGATCCCATGGGAAGCAGCTCTCAAGTCCAAAGGAGCTCAGAGAACCTTCAGGCCTTTAAGGACAGCAGCCTCGACACACGAGGAAAGCCCAGCCCAGTTCTCAAGAAAGCAAGTAGACGCATCAGGAGCCCAAGGAAGCGACACTGCAAAAAGGCAGCGTGGGGGAGTTTGAAGCAGGTACAGGTTACAAAGGAGGAACGTAGGCAAGTTGCCTGGCCACATAAGCATGACGTTAGGAAAACCAAAGCTCACGCTGAGTTGATGCTTGCAAAGGACATCAAGGACAACATAAAGAACTTCAGCCACCCCATTAATAGTAAAATGCTGAATGAGAAAAATGTAGGCATTTTGTTGAATGGGGCCAGTGACCTAGTGACAGCAGAGGCAGAAAAGGCTGAGGTACACAATGCTTCCTTTGCTTCATTCTTGGCTATTTGGGTCTCCCTCTCCTCCATGCTTAGTGAATGAGTTCAAGGAGGAGACCTGTCATGAGCAGGTAAGAATAAGGCAGCAATTATTTGACTTGACCCATAAGAATCCTTGGGACCCAACAGGCTGCACCCAAGGCTGCTGAGAGAACCAGCTACCAACCCTGCAAGACCACTTTCTATCCTCTTTGAAAGGTCTTGGAGAAGAAGGAAGGTTCCCAACAACTGAAGAAAAGCAAGTGTTGCAACCATCTTCAAACGATGCCACAAACACTAAAGGTGAGCCTCCCTTTGGCCCATGGGAAAATAATGGAGCAAGTCCTCTTGGAAGGCATTTCCGAGAACTGGAGGGAGAAAAAGGTGACTGGGAACAGTCAGCATGGGTTTACCAAGGTAAATCATGCCTGTGAAACCTGGTTATCTTCTTTGATAAAATTACTAGATTAGTGAACAAGGGGAGAGTAGTCAAGGGCTTTTGAAAAATAAATCAAATGTTGATGTTTTAATCATAGTCCTTCAATGGGGTTGAGAGAGAAGTCTATGTGGTCTCACATTCCTTCCTTCCTGTGGAGGAAAACCATAGCCTAACATGAAGGAGACAGACATTAGGAGACTCATTAGGGTTAAATACTCATCCCAGAAATAAACAAGCCAAAGATAACACAGTTTCTTTCAACATGTATGTTTTATTTGTTGGGGGATTTTTTTAAGACTTGAGAGGGCCAAGTTAGAAAAACACTGTTGTGGTTTCAGTTGAACCTCAGAGTCATATGCCTACTGTCACCATGTATTTACAGGAGCTACTGGACATCTGCAAAGACAGAATAAAATTCAAGGACGTGAAATGGTGAAATGGATGAGTGGATAGAGAGACCTGGCTTAGGTCAGTTTGGTAAGCAAAGTCCTCTTCTGTCAGCTCATGAAAGGTATGCCCAAGAACAAATGCTGAATAGCTCACAATATCATACAATATCCCTGCAAAATATCTGATGGAGAGGTGAAGACTGAAGATGCCACATTGACCAAGATAGCTTTAATGCTGTGAGCACAGCAACTAAGTGCTTGGCTGAGCCTGGGAGCACTGAGCAGAATTTTCAACAATTAGAAAAACACAACAAATCCTTCACAGTTTGAACACCGTGTGTGTAATATAGAACGTTAAAACAATTGATCTCCAGTAGCTTCGCTAGTCCACGTGGTTTCAAATTTGCTGCACACTGTGCTCCCTGACAAACTCTTGTTTTTCAGTACTGCAAAATATGGATACAGCGTACCTAGTCCATAATTTTGTAGGCCGTTTTGCCGAAGTAAACACATCCTTGAATCAAAAAATGCAAACTGAATTTTTATACAAAAAGCATAGGGATAGAAAAGCAGATGACTCAAATGCTTTCCCACTTTGGGCCTACCTACAGTTTCTCTGTTTAAAAGATGTCCATTTAGTACACCAGCTACTCTACCAATGTTTTAAATGCATATGTGTTTGGTATTTTAAGCCTCACAGAAAAACAAACCCCACACAATCTATGCCAGCACCTCAGCTCATGACAGTGAGCTGTGCTGAACGAATGACCTCCTCCTGAAGCTCTACCTCTCTCTGCAATCAGGCTCCCAATCCATAACAGTATCCACGTGAGGCAAGGAAGCATAATGGGAATGACTGGTGAAAGACAATCTTCCACCAGCATGAAAACTGGCCAGGACTCTTCAGTTCCAGACCTCTGAACAGAATGGCATTTTATCTCCTCAAAGCCATCAAATCCTGTGCTATGATGAAGCTGCTTACATGCATTTGACTCATGCTTACAAAGGAGTACTCTGCTTTTCCAACACTTCTACAGACAATGTCAAATTAGACAAAAAATAATATTTAAATTGACTATTACTTTCCACGTTCTGTCCACCTGATTTCTCTTTCCGTATTTTATACATGTCTATGTATCTACAAAGAGGAAAGAAAAATAATATAAAAGGAAAGAACAAAAGAATGTAACCAGTGACTCTCACCCATCCATGAAATCCTCCTGGGTGAGCTGCAACAGCCAACACGAGGCAAGAATATTTGGTGCATGGTATGGTTATAGTCAAGCTCCATTGCCTTCACTCACTCCTTTTAGCACTAGATATTCACCCACATTGTTTATCGCAGCTGCTTAAGACACCTCTGTGTCAGCTTTCAGACAAACCTCTGTGAATCCGGCCCTTGCCGTGTGAAAGAAAAAAAGTCCAGTTTGATAGTGGTTCAGTGGTGGAGAAAAAGCTATATAATGTCCCAGTAACAGGACACAAAGAAATGATCCGGTATAAAAATCACTCTGTCAGTTCGAATTTGCTCCAGACGTTTTGATGGAATATCTTTGCATTTGCAAAGCTTTACACCCGAGAGGGTATTGTCTGTTCTCGCACAGCCCACCAAAATCATAAATCCAGCGTGAACTTTGTACTGTTTGCTCTGCTGATTCAACAGGAACGTGATCACGTGCCCAAGCCTGGCATATCTATCGGGGAACCAAACAGTGCACAAATCTGTCATCAAAAACCATTTAAGCATAACCAAAGAGGCAGCCACTGTCAGGAGAAAAAGACAGAACTGGTGAGAAGAGTAACGACCACTTAACGCCTGTGGTAGTTTTGAAAACCAATCTCCATTACTACAGAGACCTTCATTCTCTGAAAAATCATCCAGAATTACTAATTTACATATACTGTGTCCAGCAACACCATGTATGGACTATATTAAAATTAGAAAAGGACAGATAGGCTGGCTTAGACAGTCCATTCACTTGCATATTGCTCCCTGTGGGGATTATAATGACTACAGAGCACTTGCCATCATGATAGTTTTTAACATCAAGTTATATTGCTCCTGTAAATATTTATACACTGCAGCAGAGCTGCTTCTCCACTGATAGCTTCAGGTTCACAAACAAATTTTAATTCAACACATACATAAACAGGTATCTCCCTCCAATGAACCTCTGTGGAAATAACTACAGCAGAGGTCTTTTATACAGAGCTGGTACTATGAAAGGAAAAAAAAAACAACACAAAACCCAAAACCAAACCTCAAACCCACAAACCAAGAAGGAGATCCAGCAAAACTTGTTTTCTTTTAATTGCACTAGATGGTGTTTAACTTGTCAACACACCAGCAAAACTAAAATCAAAATCCTGAAAACTAGCAAAATCAGGGCAAATACCTGCCTCTGCTGCACTCGTAAGTCATGCCATTACTAAAAAGACGGTTTTTCTCTATTTCTGTTGAAGATACATATGAAAAAAATGGCACTAAATAAGAGAGGAACCTCTTACCTGTAAGTCAATTATTTTAACTCTCTATAAAGGTGGTGTGTTACGTGACCTCAGTGTTGCAAACCTTTTGGGACATAACAGTTTAAAGAAAGCCATTCGAAACCTCATATGACAGAGAGGGTAGAGAAATGGATTCAAAGAGGAATTGATCCACAAAAGCCAAAAAGTGATTTCATACAAGGAGTTATGGATGCACTTTCCTTGGCAGGCCCCACGAATAATCATTAGTAAAGTGTAAGGGGCCCAGCAAATGGCAAAGGCACACACAATTATGGCAAGTGACTTGGCTATTTTCTTGTCCCGCTGCAGCTTTGACCTGGTCGTTGAACGGAAAGAAACAGAAAAGTCCTTTTTGAGGGCTCTGGTACTGGTTTGGGTTGGAGATGGACAGTCAGCCATCACTGCTGGTCTCCATGACCTCGTTGATGAAACACTGTCCTCTGCTTCTGACGGAGGTGAAGATGATCCTGGCCTTGGCAAGAAGCAAAATCTCCAGGACAGGCTGCCGCCTCTCCG
>NW_010252006.1:0-1201 GCF_000690775.1 Eurypyga helias | reverse complement strand
TCAGAGTCCTGCATGCTGCCACGCCGCTGGCGCCTCTGGATGTTGTAGAAGATGTGCACGTTGAAGTAGGTCACCGAGAGCAGCGGCACGAAGAACTCCAGGGTGGATGCACACAGGAGGAAGTACCAGTTGTTGAAGAACTCGGCGTAGCACTGATCAGCTGCTACCATGCTGCGTCCAGCCACGTGCTCCCAGCAGAGGATTGCCGGACAGTAGAGGAGGAAGGCAAAGACCCAGATGGCCACCATCTTGACGACAGGGTTGGACGTTATTCCCTGCTGGGCTCTGTAAGACACCTGTGAAGGGCATGTCATATATTCAGATATTATATTGGAACAACTACCTCACAAAAACATAAGCAAGCAAGTCAGATTTAATATTCGTTCTGTAATTCCCCAGCCACTTAGAATATATTCACTTATGTAAGGTTCTGAAAAACTCTTGTCAGTCTTGCTCATCAAACACTGATTGATTTTAATAGTTGGGATTGGAGGGGAGCAGAAACTGTGATGGCTAAACTACTGTTTGTCTTGCAGGTGGGAAAGGACACGGCTTGTCTTCATCACCACCACACTAAGGTAGCAATAAGGAATCAGTTTACGATTCATGAAATGCCCAGGCTCAGAGGAGAGTGAACGCATCTGTGGGACTTCCTTGCTGCACAGGCAAAAGTAGAAGCCTGCTGTATCAGATAGGTTGCCAGGTGAGACTTCAAACACCAGAAAATGTAATTTCCTCTTGCCATTGCAGAAAAATCTATCCCACACATATGCTCTAACATCCCTTACCTTATTGAAACATTCTGTTTTAACACTCACTCTACCTTGTAAACAGCTCAATGTATTACTGCAAAACTTGATGGTTTTATGTCTACCCAGACTGAATTAATTTATTTTATTCTCTAGCCATAAATATCTATTTTTGGGGAAAAAAAAAAGTTAAAAATTAAAGTCATGTCATCCAAAATTAAGAAATACAAGAGCTAAAACTGCCCTTGTAATATCCAGGTCAGTATGTACAATACATACTTCTAGCTCTTGGTCCCCTGCATCTTTCAGGGCACAAGATGATCAGTTAATGAGAAGCTGGACAAATTTATTTCCTCCACAGCGTTCCACATTTGCCATCCCAGGATTTACTCAGACCCAAAACTACTACCCTCCTCTCCAGCTTCCCACTTGGGGGTACTGGTAGGTGAAAA
>NW_010252005.1:1867-22802 GCF_000690775.1 Eurypyga helias | reverse complement strand
ATTCTATAATTCTATGATTCTAAGTCCAAGTCTATTAAAGATTTTTTTTTTTTTTTTTAATATCCCACTTTGATGACCTACATATGGTATCAGGAGAGTATGTCTGCTAAGGTTGTCTATTATGGTGTTCTGCAGACCTGATGGATGAGTCATGGCAAACATGATGTAGTGGAGGTTGGTCAACTTCCAGAAAAACCCTATTCTTGTAGACGGAGAATATGGCATATAATAAAATTGCCATAATTATCTATTTTCTGCCATAATCATAATCATCAGACTGCAGCCATATATGAAAACAGTGGAGACAATATTAGCAAAAATATCTTTCTGGTATTCCAGAGACAACAACTGGATGGACATACAGAGGCCTGTGCATTACTTTTTGAAGAAAAATAATTTATAATTCATTTTCTATACAAAATTGGCAGATCATGAACCAGATCTGGTCTAAAAGGCATGATGCTGCACCAATGCACACAGATGGTAGTAATTTTCCCAAATGTGTGAATTCCATGTTAATAAAATTCCATTATTTGCAATTTCTTCACACTCTGCTTCAAGACCAGTAGTTTCTCAGATGAAGTTAGAACATCACCATCTGTCTCTGATTATGTGGACATGCTTAGAGTAATCATGCAGCATCTGGTCAAGATATAATTTGAAAGGCCAATAATGGGAGCATAATCTGGAATATGATGTCTTGAATGTTATCATACCACAAAATAGCCATATATTATAGCAAAACAAGAAACATTTATATTATGGGGTCTGGATTTTCTTCCTAGTGTAAGATTCTCAAATCTCTACCAAGCCAGATAAATAAAAGAAATCGCATATCAAAGCTACTAGATTTTTCAACATGTGTAATATATGCTGAGCATCCAATTAGAAGAAGTTTTCTCTCCTATCAGTCAATCAACAAGGAAAGGTGAACCAAGACAATTTTTTTTAAATTATTTGTGTAACTGATTCCATTAAAATTGGGGGAAGGTACCGTTAGGTAATTACTAGACAGACAGGCATAGTTTTACTAAAAAAAAAAATAAGATATGTTTACAACGAGTTATGGATACTTGATGTACATTGATAGTACTGATATACAAAAGTCTTAAACTAGTGGACAGTGGATTTAAAACTGTTGATCAGAAATACCTGCATCCACAATCTAAGGTTTCTACTCCCAAGAATTTTCATGAGGATGAGTTTGTCTGTGCTGACTGTCCTGTAGCAAGCTATGAAAACATGACTTCTCTGGGTGATCTGCTGATCCTTGGCAGAAAAAACAGTTTTGTAACTTACCTTTGTGCGACAAAATTGCTTTCAGATATATTTCAGGATTTAACGTGGGGAACCAGACAGATTACAGTAGCTGTTAATTCATTGAGCCTCATGCTCTTTAATGTGCTGTATTAACTTCCAAAGGCTGATGATCTGAATTATTAGACATCCCATGCTTAGAAAAGGATGTAAATAAGAACCTCCCTGAGGAAGCCCTAGAAAGCTTAAAAAAAAAAAAAACCAACCTAGCTAAGGAGTGGAAGAGTGAATTATCACTTCGCAAGCAGAATCACACCATTATGATCCCAAAAAGGCTACAGAAGAATGTGCAGCAAGAATTGCAGTGAGGGAAGAGAAGTCCAAGGTCATACAGTGAGTCTGAGTCTAATTCAAGAATACAGGAGAATTTTATTTCTGGTCTTGTATGTTATTTAATAGTAACAGTTTCTCTATCAAGCACTGAACTTGTCAGACTAAAATAGAAAAAAAAACATCAGTAACTGGAAAATCAGTTTCTTGCAGAGCATGCATGGAGCTGTCTCGTGTTCTGAAGGACTCTTCCTAAGCTACTCACAGGAATAGGCTTTTGCTCTACTAAACTATTGTAGGTTTACTTGGAGGTGGAAGTGGGGATGCTCTTTTTACTTCCTTATCTGATTGTTCTTTCTTTCCACAAATACACTCTGTGTTGACTGAGAAACAGTCACATTCTTTGATTTGTGACAGTCCATTTTACTTTTCTTTCAGTAGATTTGGCTTTGTTATTTCCTCCCTTACACTGAACATTGTCTGTGCAAGCTTCTTTTCTACTGTTACCATGAAACGACTGAATAGCTGGCTCCAGGAAACTAATTCTGCAAAGCTATGTGACATCATCTTTCTCCAAAACATACCTCTTTCAAGTCAAACTGTCTGAAAACTAATCTCTCACTGTGCTCCTCTTTGGTGAGTTTGTTTGGTTTTTTTTTCTGCTACCTTTAATTCAGCTTTATAATCCACTATGTATAGCCAAAGAAAACCATTTCTGTGGTCTCACTAGAGTGATTCAGGGCATCTCAGAATATGTTATTCTCCCTCCCTAAATCCTTTCTCACTTTCCTTTCTTCATATTGTAGATCTGATGTGACATGTGCAGAGTACCAAACTAAGTGGGATGCTGGATTCTGTTCTCTGCTGTATCATATATGTGATGGTCCAATGGTCACAAAAGCAATGAAAATAAGCAGCAAGCTACCGCAGATTTTCAGAGAAGAGCTTATGGAACAAGCAGAAAACCACAAAGTACAGACCATGGGTTTTGTGGTTAAAGATAGGATGAGTAAAGTGAAATAATGACTAATGTCGAGTTGTAACACAAATATCTGGATATACTTTCTGAAATAATCTCTGACCAATAGTGGTGAAGTTATTTGGCTTTTTATTCAAATTCTCCAATAATTTCCCAGCATTATCTCTTTAGGTAACCAATATATTAATAGAATTTCAGTCTCAAATATTCATGAAAATATTAATGCAATTTTCCATTTGACTTCATTACATTCTATTAGCTTTGAAGGTCGTGATGTCTGCTAATTCAATTGAGCTGCATGCTCTTTATGATGATATACTATCTTTTGAAAACAGCTGATTTGAGTGATCAGATATCCCAGGATTAGAAAAGGAAGTAAATAAGGACCTCACAGCACTACATAGTGAAATACAGAATGGAAAACTTACTGGCTTTATTCTACATATGCTGTTGTCTAAACACACTAAGGGTAAAAGAAATAATAATATTTAAGAACTCTGAAGTTACTTGAAGGTTAACCTTTTCTCATTTTGTTTTCATGATTATTCTTCTGAGTAGTTGTTTAGTAGATATGGTGGCATACCTTATTTGCTACAAACTTTTCCACTTTCTGACAGAATAAAAAACCTAAATTATAGTTGAGAAAAGATAAATGGAAGCAACATAGAGAAAGCTTTTTTTTTTTTCCCCCAAAAGGAAGAAACTTCATAGCTCAGTCTTCATTCAGTGATGACAACAGGGAAACATTCATGCTCTTTTAAGAAAAAAAGTCTAAGTTGTAGTTAATTGGACTACATATGTCTGGGTTTAGAATTACACCCAGACTCCCACCAAGAGAAAATTGAATTAAAATATTGCTTATTAAGTATCACCTCATTTTCAAAGTTATTGTCATCATAATTTATAAATAACCACAAAGTACACTGTGTGCAGATAGCACATAAAAGCAATGGGATAATCAAAAAGGTAATTTATGCAGAAGTGTTTTTTCCGCTAAGCATTTACTAAAACATCAGTAGATAAAACCTCACTTTAACTTTTTTCACACACGTTCTCTATTAAATGGGAAATGGTACACAAGAGTTCTACTCACCTGACCTTCCCACCACAAAGGCCACCAAAACCACCTTTAACCTCAACCACCACAAATGCCTTTACCACAGAATGCAACTCCTGCAGACTGGTGCGAAACATGCAGGTTAGTTCAACCGCTGTCCTCGGTGAGAAAGCTGAGCAGCTCCTACGTGTCCCAGCCTGCCTCACAGAGCGGTATTGTCGCAGGTACACAACATACTCGCATATGCTTTGCTACATCTGTAAAGCTCACTTTAGGTTAAACTGGTTTGGACTGGGAATCAGAAATGTTTTCCACACAACTGGATTATGAAAAGAGTAATGCAAGTTTGTAACAGTGGGCAGGCACCAGGCAGTGGACACCATCTTCCATCAGAGCAAGGATTGAAAATCCTCGGAACATGTCTCCCTTCTTTTTGGCAGACTATCATGTGTGTAACAGTGACAAGAAACAGTCACATGCAAGGAGAAGTGGAAATTGTCACATACAAGGACAAGAAACCATACCACCTAGAGAAGCTGTGGATGCCCCATCCCTGGAAGTGTTCAAGGCCAGGCTGGATGAGGCTTTGAGCAACCTGGTCTAGTGGAAGGTGTCCCTGCCCATGGCAGGGGGGTTGGAACTAGATGGTCTTTAAGGTTCCTTCCAACCCAAACCATCCTGTGATTCTGTGATTCTAAGATGTTAACAATCTCCTTATCTTTATATTGTGGCTCACAAAAAAAAGAGGTGCAGAGCCAGTCTTTTTCTCTTCTTTTCATAAAGCACTGGCAAGTCACAAAGGACTGTAACAGCTACCAAAAAAATGAAAGGGGAGTAAGTAAATAAAAAAGGGTATCAGGAGAAGACATAAAACTATTATGAAGTTGAAATGCAGTATTTCTATATGCTATTTTTTGTATTATATACATATACACAATAGCATATAACAAGTGTATTGGGTTTGTATGGCTGGGTTTTGGTAGTGGGGCAGAAGCTATAGAGGTGTGTTCTGTAAGAAGCTGCCAGAAGCTTCCCCGGCTGCAAGTCAGACCTGCCTCTGGCCACAACTGAGCCAACCAGCACCTCTGTGCTTAACATATTTAGGAGGGGAAAATGCAAAAAGAGAAGCAGCAGTGGGAGCTGAAACCATGTGGAGAGAGGAGTGGGATGGGAGAGAGACAACCAGGCAGACACCCAGGTCAGTGAAGAAAGGCAGGAGGAGGTGGGCCAGAGCAGAGGTTCCCCATCAGCCCATGGTGAGAGGGCAGCTGTGCCCTGCAGCCATGGAAGGTCATGGGGGAGCAGAGACCCCCCTGCAGCCGGGGGCGGACCCCACACCACAGCAGGGGGATGCCCGAAAGGGGCTGTGACCCCGTGGGAAGGCCGTGCTGGAGCAGTCTGCTCCTGAAGGACAGCACACCCATGCAAGAGGCTCACACTGGAGCAGTTCCTGAAGAAACTGCAGCCCATGGGAAGGACTCACATTGGATAAGTTCATGGAGGACTGTCTCCCATGGGAGGGACGCCATGAGGCAGCAAGGGTAGGGTGTGAGGAGATTTTACCCCCCTGAGGAAGAAGGAGCGGCAGAGATGATGTGTGATGAACTGACCACAACCCCATTCCCCATCCCTCTGCACCGCTTGGGCGGAGGAAACAGAGAAATTCACAGCAAAGCCTGGGAAGAAGGGAGGGGTGGGGGAAGCTCTTTAAGATGTGTTTTGTTTTGCCTGTTATTGTCATACTCTGATTTGATTTTTCTTCCCTAAGTCAAGTCTGCTTTGCCCGTGACCACAGCTGGTGAGTGATCCCTCCCTGTCCTTGTCCTGACCCATTAGTCTTTTGTTATATTTCTCCTCGCCATCTCACCAAGGGGAGGAGTGAGTGAGTGAGTGAGCGGCTGCATGATGCTGAGTTGCTGGCTGGCCCTAAACCATGACAAGAAGTCTATTATTATTTGGGGAAACAAAGCTGGAAAGGAAATAAAAACATAATATTGATATTGTGTGTTCTGTAACATAATGTTAAGAAAGAAAAGAAGAAACAGAGTTGGTCAGATTCAGTAAGAAGCATTTCTGTTATCAGCAAAGACACTACTTTTCCATTGATGCCTTCAGCAATTTTCTTCCTCACACTTTTTTTTTTTCTTTGTAGACAGAAATTGTCTATTATATCCTCTCTTAAAGACTCAAGAATCTAATCTTAAGAGGGAAGACATTTTTTTTTAAGGACAGCACCTTTTAAAGTGGAGAATGAAAATAGCCGTGTTATGAACAAAAGATAATGGAACAGATAAATGAAGACATTGCCAAAATTTTAAAAAAATAATGTAATGCACAATGACTAAGCCTTATTGATTATTATGATCAAACTTCACCCCTAGAGTCCTATATACTTTTGGTGGTTTTTAATGTGAAAAATAAGATATAGCAAAACAGCAGGTATAATATTAAAATACTGCTTCTGAAATTGTAACAGCTCAGCAGGATTTCAGTGTACCACTACTGGAGCCAGAAGAAAGAATGAGGAATGTCTCTGTTCTGGAAATGCAGAAAACATGTGGTGTACTTTCAGAGGTAACAGAAAATGCAGACATATGTAGGGTTGGTAAGGTCCCTGCTGGAACTTCATTTTATCAGCAACAGAGTAGTAGACTGCCTCTGCACTGAGGTAAGATGATAACACCACCAGCTGAAAATGGTCGTGCCAAACGTCAGGTAGAAAATACTTATTTCCTTCCTGAGTTTTTATTAGCATTCTCTCTGTCAGAGATTTTATTTCTTTATTCCTGTAAGATACCTTCTGCTGGATTAAGTATAATGATGATGAATGCTTATCTTTATAACTCCTCATTTCATGTTTATTTTGCTTTTCTGGACTTGTAGTTCAAGAATACTTTTGGTGTTGAGCTGCTCTATAGCCCAACCTCAGAAATGTGTCCTGCCTGCCATTAAGTGACACAGTAGTAGTTTGTTAACCTGTTCTCCACTCCTTTCCTTACATGTCATCAACTTTTCAGTGTATCTAACATGCACCAAAGGCTTAACCGTCTTGTTAATGTACCTAAATCCTCATGAATCTATTTTATTTCTTTTACAAACAAATCAAAAAGAGCAAAACCACATTTTGGATCACCATGTTCTATTTTGGAAAAATTTATTGTTACTGTTCCTTTTAAATCTTTTGCCTCCCCAGCACCTCTGGATAAATTTCAAACCCTCAAGCATCAGCATCCTTATTATTCATGGAAATGTTCAGGCTTTAAATCTGGTCTGACATTCTTCCCTTCATTCTCAACTGCACCCAGGTTAGTTTCCAGAAATGTCAAGAAATGGAAGACTGATTCTGATAATCTAGAACTGAATTTCATCTTATGATTTCCAGTCTTCAGTCTGTCTGGATCCATCTTTAAAGGAAAAGATTTATGCAGTCTGCTGGATTTTGAAAAGCAATGAATGAAATGTGCCTTCTTACTCAATCTTTAAATGCATGGAAATCCTTTATTTTCTGCACCTTTTCTATGCATTAATATTTTTTATGAGTGATTTAAAATACTTTTCTATCAAGAGCAGAATTAACATAATAGGAATTCCTATAAAGTTCCTATATAAGGATTACCAGGAACAGAGATTGTTATGTAGTGATTCTACTATGCTCTTGACAAGACATTTAATGAAGTACATATGTATTTACTAGGAATACTCTAATTTTATGTGTGGGTTTTTTTTTTCCTTCCCTATTTAAATAAGAAGTCCATATTTTAAACCTCAGACAAACCTGCAGTGATAAATCTTTTCTTTTTTGTAACTGTACTGAAAAAAAACCCCTCAGTAGTATACTCCCTGTTATATGAGAAAATATATGTGAAGAGACAGGCATCCAACAGGGAATAGACTGCTGTTAAACTCCAAAAGAAACTTTAAATGCTGTACTTTGCCACACCGTATATATTTTACTCTTTTTTTTTATTTAGGCTCTTTATTTTCCTGAAGTTTACCAGCTGCTGAAACAGATTGTTCAAATAAAAAAAACCCGAAAACCCCCCAAAAACTCAAAACAAACCCCTGTCACTACAGCTATGAATATTTCCGTAAGATCATTATAAGAATGATGTCATGTGTTGGAAAAGATTTTTTGGAAGTTAGATGGATCTATAGTTTTCCATTATGATTGGTAGAGGCTAATAGCATGATTGCTTTTATTTTCTTGGTTTCATTTCCCATATTTGCATAATTTCATTGTCTTCGATATACAAGATATTTTTATTATTTATTTATATTAAAGTGGTTTTATTTTGTCTTTCATAGGGCTTAAGAAATAATTCATTAAGGAAAATTCTTGATACAATGCAATAAAATTCACGTAAGAAAATTGTTTTCATTCATGCAACTTCTGGTGTTAAATATGAATCTGACAGAAGGTGGGAATCTGACAGCAATTTGGATTTCTGTTTGGGCAGTGTCTCAAAATTTTACTCTGTCTGATGATGCATTCAGTAATTTCACTAATTCTACTGTAACATATAAAGACTCTACATGCTCCCAAGCTTTTGACCCTGGCACGTGTTCTGCACAGAACTGATCTACGTGCACACAGAATATAAGTATATAGGTATATTGTGCTACTAGGAAATTGCCCTTTTGAATCCTGAATTGCCTGGGTAGCTAAAATAGCTAAATAGATAAAATAATTATGCTATATAATTACTTGCATATTTTATCATCACAAAAAGCTATTACAAAAATGTAAAGAAACTAAAATGCTCAGAAGAAAAACTGGCTTTTCATATTATATGAGAGAAGCTGACTTTTTTGCCTCAAAGGGAGGTTTGCTGTCTTCAGAAGCCTCAAAGAAGTGGCTTCCTGACATTTATATACTTTTTCCTCCCCTTTAAACAACAACAGTTTGAGATTTTATGTAAACACAAGCACCAGTGCTCTATGAAGATGCATGAAAGGGCAAGTGTCAGGCGCTCTTAATTAGAAATAATGTGGAGTGTCATGCTTCAGTCGGAGTTTTATTCTTAGGCCAGGAAACTCCCCAGACAACAAGTGTCCACACCACCAATTTCTCCAGCAAAGACATTTTCTCTGTAACCACATCATGTATGTAGCCAGTGTCCTCCCAAAATTAGGTGGCGCAAAAGGGTCTGCCAGTCCACATGTCCCCGAGAAGGGTGCTTTAGTGAGGTCCCTAGAGAATCCTGATTTTTTCACACTCTCAGCTAGCTGAAGGTCCTGAGAGTGGTCTGGGAGCAGACTGGCAGTTTCACACCATTGCATCCAGGAATGAAAGAGCCCCTTTGTTTTTAATTACAGCATTTTGAAATCAAAATGTCAAGGTAGCACAATATACCATTATTCTCTCTCGATGACAGGTGATTTCATTGGTAAAGGCCCTAACTAACTACTGTTTATTCTGTGCTATAAAAGCAAACCCAGTCTTCTATGTCTCATTCTTACAGGCTACATCATAAAGCTCAAAGACATTATTTAATACATCACCTGCTTTATTACATGGTATTTCCTGTGGAAGAATGCAAATGAGACAAACTCAGAAAATGAGCATTGCCATACTGCCCGGGGAGACACATAACATTTCCACACATGACTTGATTATCAGCAAATTACCACCAATGGAACAAATGGCAGCAATTCAGGTGTTACTGAAACAGGGTGTTTCCAGAAAATGCCATAAATTGAGGAGTAAAAGAAGAAAAAACCCACATATTTCTCACCTCTTCAAAAATGGTTATCTCTGAATAAAAAATGGCTTGAAGGAGCTGAAAGATTAGCAGTTGAATAGATTACAAACTTTAGAATCAATCAATTTTTATACCAACATTTTCAAGTTGAAAATGAAGGGAAGAAACCTTGTTTTCTATAAATTCTAAACCCACCATTATTTCATTTATTGTTATCTGCTCTTGTCCAAAATAGTGTTTGTTATCAAATTGTTTCAATTCTAAAGATTGCTATGACAAGAAAACTTTCACCCATATTAAAGAAACACTAATTCAGATGCCTGGAGCTAGAAATGCCAAAATTTCACAGGCCTGATCTACATGAGGGTACAAAGAGGATTCCACTGCTTTTATCAATTGTTTTTCCCAGAAAAAAAATAGAACTTAAAAAGTGCTTATCCATTCAAGCCTTTATAACAAAATGCTACAGCTATCTCATTTTTAATAACATAATAAATTTAAAAAATCTTCCAAAAATACTTAAAACCAATACTTAATTATTTTAAATGGCTCATAACAGGATGATAATGGATATGAATACAAAATGGAGAATGTACAACTATTTAAAATGTTTCTATCACTATTAATTGTTTCCACAGTAATCTTTTAAAGCAACTAATGTCCAACAGGGTCCATAACATTCTTTCCCAGAACAGACTTCTGAAGCATAAATCAACTCTCTCTTCAGTAACAGAACCCTATTGCTCTATGGTATACCCTATAGCAATAGGTTCTATAGCTCTTCTGAAGATCATGGTTTGGGGGAAGTGGCGGTGCAATGGTAAATAGCTTTAGTAAGATGCAAATACCAGTTGTTAGAGCTTTGAAGAGGTCTTTAACTCAACAAGCTCTTTCTTTCTTGTTATCTTCCATATAGGCATAACTAAGGTGTATCTTAGGCTGTCTTTTAATCACTTTTAAAATCTATTCTTAATAATCATAGAAAACTGCCACATTCCTTTACAATTTCATGAAGTCCCCTAGAAGTGTTTGAGAGGTGATTTTTTTTTTTTTTTTTTAAGCTGATAAGCTACATAAATGACCTAAATAGGAGTGGAAAGGATGGAACCTAGTTCAGGATCCGATGTAGCAGAATACCTGTATCCTTAACATTAAGGATATGAATCACACAATTTCTTACACTCTTAAATACATGTCAAGCTTACACACTTCCCAGGATCTGGGACATAAGTTCTAAATTAGATGAAAACATTATGCTGTTTTATTAAAGCTCAGTTACACTGACTTTTTGTTTCGAGATGGTGAAATTCTACAGAACTCTTCAGAACAGTGGAAGATGGAATGGGTGAAAATTGTTTCACCACTTCCTTGTGAACCCTGCTGCTGTTCCCTCAAAATCTTGTTTTCCTTCAATTTCAAAAACACTTCAGCGAATTAACCTACAGTTAAACAAAAAAACTGATATGGAATAACTGTCAAAACAAGATGGCATCAGATTAGAGATATTCTAGACATCTTCAAATAGTTCTCCATAATTTTGTGAAATAAGAAAGAATAAAGTAAGGACCATATGTCAAATCCAAGTGACTGTGCAGATAATGTAATTAGTCACAGAGGCAAGGTACTATGAAGTGTTAACAAGTTACACTTCACAAGGTTTACCCGGTCTCATATTAAAGTGCAGGATTCTATCCGTAAGTGAAAGTGCAGAAAAGAACATTCAAGTTAATTTAGAGAATTCCTTTTTGCACTGCACACCAAAATAATACTTCTGTTGAATTTTATTGTACCAAATTAACTGTGTAGGAATGGATAGGTATTTCCTGCGCACAAGTTTAAAATTGCTATAATGGCAACTTGTGTATCAAAGACAATACATAAAGTTATATCACTTCTGGCTAAACCCTTGTTTGTTCTCAACTAGCCTACTGTGTTCTTAATCTTTAAAGTCACTCTCTGAAAAAAACATTCTAAATCTGAAGGGAAAACTTACTACTTCATTCAAATGTAGCCCAAAGCTAAAGAGTTCGTGTGAAAGTTTTACATACACAAATAAATGCATTTTATGGGAAATCAATAGGTATCTCATGAGTTCAGAGACTGAATGTGATTTATGACATCAAATTAATTACTGAAGTTTATACATATTTCTGAACACATTATTTTTCTGCTCACAGAGTCCTACGATGTTACCAATCATTTTGAGAGAGGACAAAATCGGTGAAAGAACACTTGAATTAAAGAAAACAGAAGATATGGGGTAACAATATTCTGGTTTTCTTTCTGGGTACCTCAAACTGAGACTCGAATGTGGAGATGAATGCATGGTTGCCCTTCCTCACTCACACCTCTGTATGTGGTTTCCATTTCCTCATCCTTCTTTATGGTGGAAATTGTCACAGACTTGTTTTAAATCATACATATACAGTTTAAACATTATTAAGGAGATAAATAGATCTATGACCAACTGGAGGCATGCGATAAATATGGCTGAAAACAGAGAAATTGGACTAACTAAATTTATTTTTAAAACCAAATACATAAAGGAAAGAAAAAATAGTCAGAGAAGAATAATACTAGTGAATGACACAAGTTAAAAATGTTAAGTTAGGACCAATGTCTAGAAAAGCTTCTAGTAAAAGAAACCTCCAATGTTCAGGGTGATACTATCAAGTATTGCTCAGCAGATTAGCAATTCAACAGGTGCGTCTCAGGGAACAAAATTAGCAAAGTCTCCAGATGGGACTGTTGCAAGATAAATGCCTGTAACAGCCTCACATTTTACTCATGGTTTTGCAGCTTTGTCAAGGGAATTGACCTTTAAGTAATGTACAGAATACACACAGGCAACATATCAAATTAAACATATTTCCTGTTTTTAACACATGACATTTAAATATTCTTTTTATTGAACAATTTATAAAACTTTTACAGAATACTAAAAATTTTGGAGACTTTAAAAATGTTAATCTTATAATTAACAGTCAGGGACATTCTTTCTTTGCACATGCAAGACAGTGATATTCCAAAGCTATCGCTATGAACTTTACAGTAATAGACAACCATCTGCCTAAAGGAGAAGCATTACTTTTTTTCTACTGGTGTGTAGGGATTTCACAATGAAGCAGATGCAACAGCTTAGCTCATAAAGAACTGCTTCATGGAGGAAAGAACGATACATTTCATATTAAAGTCAAAAAGCTTTTTTACTCAGAAAGGAAAAAGAAAAAACACGTAGCTCAGAGTACACTATCTACCCTTTTCTGTATGCCCTATCTACGCAATCCTGCCTTTCTATTGTATGACCTAGCACTCACTGCTCAGTAGGAAAGATTAAATTTATACTGCATTTAAAATCAGGGTTTTAAAAATAAAGCTTGTAGCAACTTCTCATTCCTAGATAGCTTTGGCAATTTGTAGGAAAAAAAAAAGGAAAATACTGAAAGCAGTTTTAAAGGGAACTGAGGCCTCAGAAAGCTGCAGATATATTCTTTAGACTAAATTCTCACTTTGCATACTTTGGCATATATCCAGCTTTGATATCTTCAGTTTGACTTCAGCAAATACACTCGTTCATATACATAGTTTTCTATTTCTGTAGAAAAATGGACATAGATTTCTACTTTTCAAAACTGTCATTTAAGGACATTTCAGATTTCAGAGGTGTCTGATTGTTTAGAGTAAATACACTATGTATTTAAATAAACTGTCTTGGCCCTATGTATCCCTAATGACACTTACGCCTTAAACATAATTCTCATAAGGGCAGAACAAGTTGCTGGACTTTATTAGTTAAGGAGCAATTGGATAGGAAAATGCAATATTGCATATAATAATATGCTACCAAGTTAAATTGCATGGCTGAGATAATGACATTCACTTGCTTCCACTCTAGAAGATGTTTTTACATGCTGCCAGAAATATATACTTGTTAATAAGAAACTAAGTGGTGTATCTTAACCTAGATATGAAATGCACACATTCTAATGAAGCCAAGATGCCTACACAGAGTTCGTATATATGACCCTGCGGTATGCCATGCTGACTGTTACTGTGCCAGTTGAGTGTATGATATATTTTCTTGCTGAAATTTAGTTGATGATAGGTACAAGATAGATCGCTCAGATGATTAATAAGTACATTTACTTAACTGTACAGACACACATTACAGTGTGATTAAAAAAGATAATAGCTATCTTTAAGGAGTCAAGAAATAATTTCCTTGACTGGGACAAAGTTTCTGGATCGCATACATGATAATTTACTTTCTCCTTTCCAAGGCCTACCCTAAATAAACATAAAATCATTACAGATGTCCTTATTTACTATAATTATGAGTTCTCTCCAGACTTATTAAAGAACTATTCCCTGAATATCAAAATTATAACATAAGAGTTCAGTTGGGCAATTTCTGGTTTCATTACACTAAATTATCAATCTCATTGAAATTTAAGGATTAGACAAAATCACATTATGCTTCAGTTATTTTTCAGACGCTAAATAGAGGATACATCAAATCTGACCCTGATCTATATACACATGCAATGTGACATCACATGCCCTGGGTTGTAGCTGCCCCAGTGTGTTGCCGACAAGCCTGTCACATACTGCAGCCCTGGCTGACCCCGGAGTGCTAAGAACGAAATTGGAAGCTGTTCCCTGTATCGGTGGTGGGGTTGTAGAGGGTAAAAGCAGAGCCCTGTGAAAAGAGGAATTCTATAATTCATCTTTTCCACACAAAGGGGAAAAAGAAGAGAAATGTTCTTCTTCCACTGCCAGAGCTATTAAAAGACATACTACACAGAAAAATGGATTGCTGTTACAATCTCATCATCAAGCATGCCTGCAAGCTTCAGCAAAGCAAATGGCTTCTTTTCCAATTTTAGAAAAAGAGAAAAGGGGTCTCATGGAATTATACAGCTGAGGTTATATTCTCAAAAGGACCTACTTGATTCAAGGCTTTAATAAAGCTTGCATTCTGATTTTATTGACTGGAATAGTCACCAATGTGTCTAATGTTGGATGCTTCAGTCCTAATCATCATATAATTGGTTACAACTGCAACTTATTGTGAACGTCCTCTGGTTTCAATTTCCTCTTCAGGTAGTCATAATTTAGTTGTATTTTCACACAGGATTTTTGAAATGGAATATGGTGGGTTGAACTTGGCTGGATGCCAGGTGACCAGCAAGCCCTTCTATCATCCCCCCTCCTCAGCAGGACAGGGAGGGGAAACAATAAGATGTAAAAAAACTCAAGATAAAGACAGTTTAAAAAGTGAAAGCAAAGGCTGTACATGGAAGCAAAGCAAACCAAAAGATTTATTCTCTATTTCCCATCAACAGGTGATGTCCAGCCAATTCCCGGGAAAAGGGGCTTCAGTACTCATAGTGGTTGCTCCAGAAGACAAAAAATCATAAATAACAAATGCCCACCACTTCTTTGTTCTATGTTTCTTGAATAAAATCCATGAGGCTCATTAAATGAATGAAATCTATCAGGGTTCGGATGAAATCTATGTTTCATTTCCTGCTTGCTCAGTGATAGAGGTAAGATATCTCCAGGGGAGATACCAAGAGTCCTTCAGAGAAGAATGGGTAGGCTATTAATCTGAAAGTACCTACCTGCCTGGTCAGACTAACAGGCTTATTAAAAAAAAAAAAAAAAAAAAAAGGAAAAAAAAAAAGGAAAGGAGACAGGACTTTTTACAAGGGCCTGTAGGGACAGAACAAGGGGTAATGGGTTTAAATTGAAAGTGGGGAGGTTTAGATCAGATGTCAGGAAGAAGTTCTTCATGGAGAGGGTGGTGAGCACTGGAACAGGTTGCCCAGAGAAGCTGTGGATGCCCCATCCCTGGCTGTCTTCAAGGCCAGACTGGATGAGGTTTTGAGCAACCTGGTCTAGTGGAAGGTGTCCCTGCCCATGGCAGGGGGGTTGGAACTAGATGGTCTTTAAGGTCCCTTCCAACCCTAACCATTCTGTGATTCTATGATTCTTTTTCTTAGCTTGTATTGCTGAGCAGAGAACACATGGTATGGGATATCCCTCTGGTCAATTTGGGCCAGTGTTCTGACTATGTCCCCTCCCAAGATCTTGCTCACTCCCCACCTACGTGTGGCAGGGGAATGTTGGAGAGACAGCCTTGATTCTGTGTGAGCACTGCTCAGCAGTAACCAACCACTGGTGTGTTATGAACACTTTGTAGGTACTAATACAAAGCACAGCACTAAGGGCTGCTATGAGAAAAGTCAGATCCATCTCAACCCACCCAATACACAATCACAAAGTGAGAGAGAAGGGGACCACTTCACTTACATACCTAAGATAAATATTTAAAATTCCCTTGGAAATGAAGTTGGAAAAGACAGTCAACTCATCCCACTGTATGAAGTCAGCGGGCCTGTACTGGTTAAGCCTCAAAGGAGAAAACCAGTTCAGAATGATGAATTTTTGAATGAGCAACTCAAAATGAGCTGCTGCAGCCAATGGACCAGAAGGTATTTCTACCAAAGTCTGTGGCACAGGGAGGTACATACTCAGCCCCGGTAATAGATTATGTAATTTGTCGTTAAAATCACAAAGCCATAGAAGACTTCTGGAGACTGACAGATCAACTGGCAGGTAAGGCTAGGTTAAAAGAAGGCAGCAATCACACAGTGGTAGAAGGCACCAGAGTCCAGACAAGGTGCCAACACAGTGGTTGTCCATATACAGTGATGTTGTCTATTACCACAGGATGTCTATCAAACTCCTGGTTAAATTTTATATTGCCTACTCCTGGCATAACCCCCAGGAAAAGCCCAAACCATCCAAAATAACACAGATGATGCTGAAACAAAAGATGCCAACTGCATTCTTCGGAACACTGAAGGGGATTCTGGCACATAAAAAAATACATAAAAAAATACAACAGCTCACTGAAATATTGAAAATATTTAATTGAAACACACACTGACTGGTAATTGAATCTCTTATTTCTGAAGGAAACCCACTTCTTTGTATCTACTGTTTTATGGTGCAGTTTGCACAGCTGCCACATACTGAAAGCAAGTGGAAATAGTATGCCCATATACCAAATGCATAGAAGATATTAAAAGAATTTAATTTAACACTGACAATTTGAAAATATATGATTTAATTTCTTATAAACTTGGGAAAGGTTGAAAGGTGAAATATTCTCTGACACCTAAGCAACACATGAATTTTTTTTTTTGAGCTCTGTCATTGATTGCTTTCACATATAGTGAGTGTAATGACCTACTTTCAGACAGTAATACAAGGTGCTACAAGCACACATATACCAGCAATCTGGCAAGGGCATTTTCAACTCCAGTTGTCTGTATTTCATACCATGAGAAGTTCATTAGGAAGATGTTACAGTTAAATAACTATAATCTAAAAAAGCTCTTTCTTTTCATGTACATCAGTGATGCCCTTTAATGCCATGGGAATTATCCACAGCCATTTATAAGCCACTGTACCTAAAAAGCTAAAAGTGTTTTTGAAGTCAGCTATAAAATTTGTCATAAAAAAAGAACTTTCTGAAAAGAAGCAGTGCAAAATAATTATAATTACAAAACTGAAACCCTAGCAGTTATTGATCAGTTTGTCGTATAGCCTTGAATCTTTTTATAAAGAAACTAAAATTGCTCAAAGAAATATTTTTCATTCAAATTCTAATTAAATTATGTTCATTTGACTAATCTGCACTTTATGAGCAACAGTAGTACAATAGAAATATAAATTAGCTACAGAGTAAAAAAAGCCTTTTTTAACAAAGGACGAGGCACAGTGGCAAAAAAAAAGAACAAGCTGTAGAAATGGAAAACATATAATCTTTTGAGTAAATCTCCTTATTTTCATAAATTAACTTTCTTCTGTACCAGAAATACTGTTTCATTACAGGCATTAACACTGTGCAAAACAATTTGCACAAATACAGTATTTTTTTTCATTAACTCAAACCTGCAACTCTTAACAAGTGTGCCTGACTGATACCACCCATCTTACACTGCAAATAAGTATCATTCTAAATACTTCAATGAATCTGCTCTTGAGTTACCAACAGTAACTGGGATGTAGGGCAGAGAAACATCATGATCATTATCTTGTCCCCTATTCCAAAGAAGCATAAGACTCATTTCGCAACTAACAGAGACGGAATGAACCACGAGTACCTTTTTCGCAGAACCGACCAGTGAAATGTAGTGGGCAGTCACACTGAAAGGAGGTGGCCCCACTAGGCAAAGAGAGAGGATGACAAGTCCCTCCATTATGGCACAGTCCTTCCTGGCATACAGTTGGCAATTTGGGGGAAATCTGAGAGGGTACAACAGGCTCAGGCAATTCGAGGGCATCAGAAGACACCATAGGGAATGCTGTTGAGAGATGTGTGGGTACAGGAACCCTGAAAGGAGAGAGACAACATATGAAAAAAAAAAATTGTGGTAACTAATTTTGCTAACACACTTCAGCTTCATTTCAAAACAGTATATTTTTGTTTAGAGATTGAGGTTATATTTAAGCAAATGTGAGTACTTTTGTAATTCTCAAATCGTCCCTATCCTGAAATCTAGCAAAAAGATAGTAAGGTATTTTTCCCTGTGAGGAAACAAGAAATAACCTCCATGCATGAGCACAGTTTGTACATGTGTTCATAACTCCTTTTTGGTGGATGTCAACAACGGAGTGATAAATAAATGCAAACTGGTGTAATTAAATATTTCATTGAAGTTACCAAAACTTACAAGGATGTTCTAGAAGACATGACCTCCATACAGGTAGATTAAGGATGTTCATGAAGAAGGAAAATGCTATACTAAAGCAACACAGTATCTTTGAAGTCATAGAAATAATGGGAGGAGAGGAGAGGGAAAGGGAGATGGTTTTGTTTTCATTTTGCTCCATAAATTTTCTTGTTTAGAATAACATCTCTCTCACCTCAATTTCTGAGCTGTCATATTAACTACTAGACTGATAGGATAATCAGTTGCCTCCTTTTTAATTATTTCCTATCTCAAAGTTGCTAGAAATTATTTAGCAATACCACTTGTGTGTCCTGATTATCAACTCTGTTAACACTTTCTTTTATTCAGAGAGCTAAACCTATGACTCACTAAAACCATACAAATTTAAGACTACCAATTTACCAACCAAACCAACCTGTGTGCATCACAGAAATTACTATGATGAAGGCAAAGCAAAAAGACTAAAAAGTCACAAAAATTGATACTATTTAATAAACTTGCACAATTAAAAAAATACTTTTCACTAAATTATACATGAGAGAGATATTTTTCTTTCATTTTATGAAGTTCAAGAGGTTCTACTTTTTTCCAAAAAGTGCCTTCTAAGTCTGAAATGTGGCAGCAGTAATCTAAAAAATACCTTACTATTTTTACATCATTGGTAATTTTAATCTTTCTGAATATTTCTCTTATGTCTTAATGTTGTGCAAAAAAAGTCATATTAAAGATAGAGAGACGAGGTTGAACTGAAATGTCATTAAAATTTTGGCCAAAACAGAACAGAGAATTTAAATACTTCATACAACGTTTATAGGCTTCACAGCCATTGAAAGTCAGCATTATTGGCATTGTGTTAAAATCAACAGCCAAATCCTTATTTTGGTGAAAATGCTGGTATAAACCTGCTTTGTTAAACAAACAAAACCCACCAAAAAACCAAACCAAACCAAACCAAAAACTCCCAAACAACAAACTCTCCAAAAAAACCCCAAAAGATATTAAAAAAACCCCAAAAGATATTAAAAAAACCATATATGTACCCCTACTGCACCCTGCCCTCTCTCTTTGTCACTAGCTCTTGTATCAGCTAAAACTTCTGCTTCACCACATTGTAGAGGTTGGAGTATGTCTTAAAAAGAAGCATTTGAAAGGGATGTCACATCATGAGAATTGAGTGTGTCTGCAGAAACAAGATAGATGGGGAGAAAATGCGATGGGACACCTTCAGTGTGACTTTGCATTCACCACTCCAGGCACCTGTCTTTAATCTAGCATCCAAACATTTTACATATCCCATTTAGTCAGGACAACCTGAAAACTAATCTTAATAATTTACCTTTTGGAATCTGTATGTTAGAAAGTACTTAAAAAAAATCATAATAGTCTGAAAGAAAACAGTATAACGTGTCCCAGATAGTTATGTTGTGTGTAAACCTCACTGTTGAAAAATCAGTACTCTGAATTATCAATACAGCAACTGTACAAGAACAATGATACACATGGAGAGGCAGGTAGGCATTCAGGACAAAGTAAATATCTAAGGGGACCCAGAGAAAGGCACAGTAATTGAGAAAGGAGTGCAGGCTGGGAAGAACAAAAGGGATGCAGGGTTTATGTGGCAGTGGAGATGTGCAGAGCAATAATGGTAAGGGAAGTATTAGAAGCAGGGACACAGACTACGTCCAGAACATAAGATAACCAAAACACACATACTATGGTGGTTAGAAATAAGGATGCTGTGTTGTCAAGGCAGTTAAAAGCCATCCACTTTATATGAGAGAAAAGCATCCAGAAAGATGGCAGACAAAAAGAAGGCTGAAAACAAATCCCTGAAAGATTTTGGAGGCTGAGGACTTGCTGATAAGAGGCTTGGAATTTCAAGAAAATAACTTCCTGATATTTTTTTTTCTATTTACATGAGTAAAAGAACAACATTTCCTTTTATAAGAATATAATTACAACAAAGAAATTGCTGGGTTTATAACCATTCTTTGCTCCTAAGGGAAATAACTAATGTGATCTTCATATGGGCTATTCCATTCAGAGCAGCATTAAGAGTACACTAATGTGTTTTATCTTCTACCAGTCTAGCACAGCCAATTAAAAATGCTGTCACCTGCTGCTGCAATTATAATCACTGATTAAAAAAAAAATTATTAAAATCTTCAATTTCTCCCCAAAACATAAACTAAATGTTTGAGAAACTCTAAACCAATAGTAGGCTTACATAAGAACCAGACATTTATAGAAGAAATTTACTGGTGGTTGTTACTGGGATTTGGAGTTGATTTTTCCTTTCCTTCTAAAAAATAAGCAGCAAAAAAACCTAAATAAAACTTAGAGAAGAATCAGGGCATGAACTAAAGTCTCCCTGCTAGCTATTAGAAAGACCATTTTTCTAATGACAGATAATCCTATAGATGACCATTGCAAAATTTATCCCTCTGAACCTGGTCACAGCTATTGTCAGGGGTAAAATAATGAATGAGAGGGATATCTGCCTGACTGGCAGATTGTGCATTCTTGTGTCTGCTAGAAGCACTGATTTCCAGCTGTGGAAGTTTCACATCCCCTTTCTGATGGGAAGCTATTGTTTCTCTCTAAAATACAATCACAGGAGTGTGCTTCAAATGAAATTTTAGGAGCTCAAGTAATGCAGCCTCACTTAACTTTTTGGTTGACATTCTAACCTGTGGAGAAGAAAGAAAGGAAAGCTCCTTGGCAGGCTGATTTCTCCACGGTTTGTTTGCAAGTCTCGCAGGGTGTCAGCCTTTGCAGTATTGTTCTGGATGTTTTCCTTCTAGATGGTGCTGACTGCTTACGTGCCAGCACTGCTTCCAGGCACCCCACAGCTCGATGCCTT
>NW_010252005.1:0-1854 GCF_000690775.1 Eurypyga helias | reverse complement strand
AAAGTGGTAAAGATTTTGCCTGGGCTGGTTCATGTGGCAGACGCCTGCAGCTGCACTCACACGCCGTCCAATCTGCTGCTGTGAACAAGCAGTGACCTTGGCTCAATGCAGTTTAACCAAAACATTTATTTGAATGAACAGCCAGGAAAGTATAAATCAATTTAGTAACAGAGGTGTTAGAAATTTTGACAAATTGTAACAAAAATAAACCAGGCAAAACTTGGTTCACCAATACCACACAACAAGGCCACAGTTTTCTGTTTTTTTTTTTTTCCTTTTCAATTTCCCAGCCTGTCATTGTCTCTCGGGTCAATAATGCACATGAAGATCTTCTAACTTGCTGCAAGCATCAACACATTCTTTTTGATCTTAAGATGAGCTCAAACAGGTGAGTTTGAGAGGTTTGTGACCTTCTGTTTCATGACTGAGTACATGTAAATTTGAAATGCTTGTCTAAATATAGATATTAGTGCAATTTGAAGTATTTTTTTATTTTTATATTATATTCTTTGCCACTCAAGGAGATGTATGATCAACTGAATGGAAGGAATATAGCACTTAGTGCTTGTGCTCGATGTTATGTTAAACCAAGAGCACACATAGCCTAACCAACTGGTTTCCTGCTCCTCTGTGCTCTCCTTCTCTTCTCAAAAAGAGCCTGAAGCTATTAGTGTATGGAGTTAGAGGTACTGTAGATTAAGAAGGTAACAAAAATTTCTGGATGCCCGAAAGAACAGGGGCTCAGCCTCAGTAGTCCCCCTGCGCTAGGGCCAGTGACCAGGGCTGAGAGACCTGGGACTAAGACTGGAGAAGGGAAGTCTCAAGGTAATCTTATCAATTTGTATAGATACCTGAAGGTGAGGGGAAAAGATAGAGTCAGACTTCTTGCTGGTGGCCAGTGAAAGGATACGGGCAATGGACACAAAATGAAATGCAAGAAATTCCACCTAAATGTAAGAAAAAAACGCCTTTGGGATTTTTTTTTTTTTTTTGGTAGGGTTGATCTATTGGTATAATGGACTTAAAACTGAGACCTGCAAAGAGAGCTGACTTGTCCCCCAGGTAATTTATTATCAGGCTGATGACAGCTATGCCTGCAGTAGCACTCTGACATTTTTCCATGAAGCAGGTTGATGAGACATACAACAGCATGGGAGTTCCAATGACATGATAACATCTCCACTGCCCATATCTTCTGGTACTTATGCACTTAACATTTTTTTACTGAAGTAATAGATTTAGCCTTATCTGATATGAGTGTGATAAGGAGTTTGTACTTTTAGACTGTCAATAAAGTAATTTCTGCTGGGAACTGACTGTTTTTATTTGCAATTTTCTTCAGTGGAGCAGTGTGTACATTCCATTTTTCTTAGGTTATGACAGAATATTACTTTAAGTAACTGTTTTAGATTTTGGGGCCAAAGGAACAGTTTTTCAAGGGCATTAGCATGCATGGTAGGATATAATTTAAAAAGCCTTATGAAACTGAAAACAACTCACTTCATTGAAACATTGGTTTAAACCAGAATAAAAAAATGGTACCTTGCATGTAATTTGGCAACAATAAACAAAGCCATTTACAGGCCATATATTTTACTATTCCGAACCATGGCAAAAATACTTTAAAATGGCATTTCACTGATTTCAATGAATCCAGAGAACAGTACATCTGCACATTTACCCTACTGGAGAAACCACTTAAATCACTCAACACAGTAACTGAGAAAACAATTTAAGAGTTTACCATAGAGGTATCATTTTTGTACAACAGTTTACATCTGAATCTTATTTCCTCACCCATCCCAATCTTTATTTGATTTGGAAGAATCAGGGGATCTTAAAGATCATCCAGTT
>NW_010252004.1:65661-108195 GCF_000690775.1 Eurypyga helias | reverse complement strand
AAATCATTCTGTGATTCTATGAATGAAAACTCCAGGATTGTAAGATCCTCACCTGCCATAAATCAGCCTCAGTGATGCCAATTTAGGTTCTAGAGGTGGAGTTCATCTAACACAATGCCTTTATTTTAAGTGTAAACTTTGTGATCTGAGCAAGCTGTGCCAGCCTTTGTTTAGAGAGTCATCTCAGCCTGAAGTAGCAGTCTGAGGTAAGCCAGGGGAATTGTACCTACTTCTCTCCACTGAGTACAAAGGGAGGGGTGGTTGACAATCTCATAGGTAGCTGTTAGGTGGGTTAGGTGGATAACGAAGGTTAGGTGAGGTGGATTTTACTCTGATTGGTGTTTTCCGTAAAAATTGAGAAGAAATTCTCCTTGGCTTAGACATTTTTAATAGCTCCATAAAGATAACGTGGATACAGGGATATCAGCATTATGGTCAGGTATTCTGACCTTTTGCCATACTGTGAACAGCCTCTTAATCCACAGAAGAGCACAGAAAAGATAAATGAATGTAGCTGCCTAACTGGAGATGCTTTAAGGGGTCTTGATTTAGAAAGCAAGACTTCCAACCTGTCAGTGCTTGACCCCTTGGGAACCAAGCATCAGGCGTTTCAGAGCTTGTGGAAGAAAAGAAGGTGAATGCAGGACTTTGCATGTAACGTGGGCTGAGCAATGCCTATTTTGGGGAAAGTCACAGGGATTTTTGTACTAGACAGCTCCATGATGTGTAGACTTAAATAGCTCCCTGTGTGGACATGAAGAGGTCTTTGCTGGTGGATGTGTGGATGCTCAAACAAAATAGGCATCTATCTTTGAGTAGGAATTTTGAGAACCTGCATTTTTACTTTTTACATTCAAAATAACAGCTACTTCCTTTACCAGTTCAGCACAAGGGACTTGCAGCTTTCCAGAAATGTGTAAAACCAGCTGCAAGCACAGGAGAACTGGGATGCAGAGAACTCGTACCTCCGAGTCTGTGTCCGTAGTGTCTGCCTTTCAAGCCTCAGTGGTGTTGCCTTTGAATCCAGTGAGACTTTTGGTATTGACCTCAGCTGGAATGAGATCAACGGGAACAAGCCCTGAGGTAAATATGCCCAGACACATTAATCAAAGGTGTGTTGGTTTCCTTAATGATTTACTGGACCTGGCAGAAGGGAGGATTTCAGATTGTTTCAATAGAGTGAGGGTGGCTTTAGGAGTGGAGTTATAAAAGCCAGACTTTAAAGGTGTTTTGCAATTGTCTAAGTAGCCGGTATGCTGTCTTGAGCCATTTGGTTTGAATGCAAAGATCACCCCAGAGATGTGTGTAAATGTCTCCTGGATTTCTCTTCTGTGACTTTTTTTGGTCTCTGTGTTTCTGCAGCGCTGCAATTACCTTTCATGGCACCCTCAATGCAGACAGACTGAATGGGCTTTGTTTTGGCTGGAGGTATAAAACGGTCTTAGCTAATGTTCTGTCACGTTTTCTTCCATCGTTTTGCCAATCTAATCTAAAATCTCTTTGTTTTTTAAATGCTACCGATTTATTTTGGGCATGACGGCATTAAGGCATGCCAAATGAGTGAACCAGGGATCAGAAAATTTTTGCTAATGTCTCATTGAGATGCAGTTAGGCGTTTTCACTTTTCGAAATTACCCTATAGTTTAATAACAAAAAGAGCACTTGTGATGCTTCAATAATGTGTGATTTTTTTAAAAGAGAGGGGAATTTGTATTTGACCCTGACAAAGCATCCATCATAAGCACATATGTGACTGTAAAACGGGCACACACACAAACGCAGATATGTGTGATACACACTAGTGCTGCAGACTCCTTACCCTTCTTACCTATCCTTGTGTCTAGGAAAATAAAATGACCTTGGGGGAGGAAGAAACAAAAATGAAACCATGCTGAAAAAGTTTTATCATTTTATTATTGGTGCCTTTACATTAATACTGCTGTTTTGTGCTGAGAAAACCGATCTGTTACACGTAAGGTAACTGTCATATACAACATAGAAATGCAGTCTAAGTTAATTACAACAAGGAGCTACAAAAAAATTTCGTAGGAAAGAAGTCACCTAACTTCTTGCAACTGTGCTTGCAAGAAATGACTCCCTTGCTGCAGGACTATGCACGTCGTGAACCATGGTTATTTACATGTCCCTTACAACCGTTAACAACAGAAGGGCTAAAATCAGTCTAAAAAGTTCCAGAACATCACTATATACTGTACAATCCTCAAAAATAATTTATTACACTGTTTCTAAAAAAAGGTACTAGTTTTGTTTTGATTTCTTTTGTTTTCTGGTGTTTTCCGGAGTGCACAACATGTGCAAAATTTTGCCTAACAGTCTAAAAACTCAAGAACCGAACTGCAAGTCACAATCACAGAGATGAAGTGGTGGAGTCCAGAACTTCCCTTCCGTTGCAGACGGTCGGTACGTACATACTAGCAGATGCTGAAAGACAAAGAGGGGAAAATCAGCAACTTCAGGGTGGGAAAAATGACAACACACAGAGGAATAGAATCTGTGTTGGTCTGGACCATCTCACCCAGTTTAACCAAGATGCCAAATGCAAAGTTGCCGTATGTGACTGTGTCAGCAGTGGAGCTGGTGGAGGTGTTGCTTGCACAAGACCATTCAGACCTGAGGCTGAAGCATACTCTGGATGACCCTGACCTACCTTTGCTGACCACTGGGAGCACTTAGGGTAACTAGGCTTCTCCAAGAAGTGTTTGAATAAAATACATGAAGTTTTTTGGATTATTCTGGGCCACTGGGTCTCACTTTATAGCACTTTTCATGGTAGTGTGAATTAATATAGATAGAGTGGTGCTAAAATATCCCTGTAGATTAAAAAGTGAACCTCTGGATTTTTTGTGTATTATTGGCACGAAATGCTAAGGTCTGATCCTTTGAGCTTTCACATAATTGGAATGGATATTCCTGAAATACAATATATGCATTTTAATTCAGGAGAGAATCTATCTCTGCATATCAGGACTGTGTGCTGATCTACTTTTTAATTAAAAAAAGAAAAAGAAAGAATACAATGTATATGTTGGATGGAGTGAGGAATAACTGAATTTCAAAGGAAAGATTATTTCTCACCTAATTCCAGAATATTTTCTGACCATAATAGCCTTCATTTCTAGAAGCTCTGGATCAGGATTCAATATGCATCCAGAGGTGAGGGCCAGATTCCGATACCAATGTTTTATTCAACGGGTTTTCCTTGCGTCAGTGATATGACAATTGAATCTGAGTATCAGAACCTGTTTCTAAATGTATTTGTATTTTGACTCTAGGATATATTACCATTCTGCTAAAGCCTTGTGGATTTAAATTTAAAAGCAAGCTGGTTTGTCCATCTTTGTTAAAATTATCTGTTGGGCATCAGGAATGTGTTTCCAGATACTCTGTGACATCTCTGCTCACGGCACTGTAAAGCTGTTTTTTGAAGGATACATTAGGTTAATGATAACAGTGACCCAGAGAAATGTGATGCCTTCATCAAACAAAACACACGGCAAGCAATGACTTGGTAAACTCAATCATCCAGTGTAAAAAGCAATTTATGCAGCTGACAAGGGCATGCTCAGTCTTCCAAAACTGGTGCTGGCTACACTCTCAGTTGCAGACTGGGTCTCTTAAGACGCTCAGCATCTTTTTCAGAACAGACCATTCTTTCTTCAAATCAGCTAGTATTTCTAATTTTTTTCACTGACTAAATAATATAAATGGAAAACAGAACTGCCTTAACAAGAGAAATTTAGAGGCACCTGTTGGACTAACCTACTACTTAGAGGGCAGGTCATATTCCTGATAAACAGGAGACCCAAGAATGGGCACCGCCTCTGAATTAGGCAGGTGGAGTTTGATCTCTCACAACCTGGGTATGAGTTGTCAGCCACACGTAAGAAAAAGGTCATTTGTAGGTAAAAGGGCACATGGCATCACATCTACGATTTGTGAAAATGCACTGTCAGGTTTTGTATTCAGCTTTTAACTGGGTGTAATATGGCAACATTGACCTGAAATTTTAATTATTATTATTTCTTCTTACTGCTGGCAAATAGAAAAATCAGCACTGCTTAGGAGACCTGATTCAAATCCCTGTTCTTCTGCAGTATGGCTGCAGGCAAAAGCATTTTGTTTCTCTGAACATCAGTCACCCACCCAGAACTTTTTTGCTTCAGGGTTTTTTTGAATTCCAACACACTGAAGAGCATGAATAGCCCAAATGCTAGGGTAACTGGGCCAGGAGGATGTCGGAAGTTGGACAGAGAAATGTGGTAGGTGAGAAACAAGCACCCTTGCATTTCTGGTTCCTGGGCTGCTCCTCCCTTGCGGAGCTGGGAAGCATTATTAACTCTGCTGGCTGGACCAAACTGCTCCCACTGAGCATCCAGCTCTCCTTGGGACTGAACAAAAGATCCCACTTTTCCTTGCAGACCTTGGCAGCGTCAATCACTGGCCCTGCAGGGTTCAGTTTCACAGCGTGTCTTATAGCAGCAGGCAAGGGCTTTCCTGAAGTACTGCTGGAGCTGCTAGAGACACTTCACCTCTCTTTTGCCTTGTGCTCTGGCCAAGGAAAAACATGTGACTTGACCAGAAGTGTGGATTTGGCTGCAATTCATTCTTTCAATCTCCTCTTTCCAGGCACCCCATCATTTTGCTTAGCTATACCAAAGCGAAGGAGACCCAATTTATACCCATTACCCCTTGTCCTATCACTACAGGCTCTTGTAAAAAGCCCTCTCCCAGTACCCTTGTAGCTATACCAAAGCAAAGGAGACCTTGCAGCATGCCTACATCCTCAGGAACAGGCAGATTTAAACTCCCCATCTGTGTGCCGCTTCCTCTACTCGTGCTCACAGCAGGACAACTCTGACTTAATCAGAGCTAGTTTGGAACAATGACTGGGAAAATAAATCCCGAGAGAGAAAACTTACTAGCCTGGCTATAAACTGTATCCTCAGTTCTTTTTCTGACCCCTGTGGAGGACACATGGATGCGCTCCAGCCTATGTGCAGCTCTCCATGTGGCCACGACTTGGATGAATGACCATTTTCTGGGTGTAGAAGCTCAGCCTGAATCATGTAGGTGCTTAAATCAGTCCTGAACCCTCTTGGAAATTTTATGAGTGTTGACCTCGTACCTTATGGGAATACCTCTCTGAAGCCCATTAAACAGACCACAGGAAAACTGAGGAACATCCCAATGGGGGAAACAATGCAGGGAAAGCAGTACTTATGCAGCACTCTGCCAAAAGTGAGCTTTTGGATGCAAATCAGTGTGTAGGAATGTGTATGTACCTATACCTACGTACACATCTATCCTGCCTCTCTTCAGGTCAAATTGATATTCTTTTGTAGCCCAGACTTCAGCTGTCAAAATGGTCAAAGCTCAGTGCCTGGCTTAGCAGTCAAGTATCCACCCCAGTTTGCTTTCTGCAGAGCATGTAGTGAAGAAGAGGAGCTGTACGCAGACGACTACACAAAGTGCTCAGTTCAGCTCTCATGACCACCACCACACTGAAGCTTAAATGGTTCTCCATTGACTCAGGCCCTCCCACTGCTCAGTTTAGGGATGTACTTGTGACACAAATTTAGATCTAATGCTTAAGACTACCCAAGAACATCATGAGTGTCACTTACCTTTTCTCATAGTGTTTGGTCTGTTTTCGTGATTCAAGGAACTGTGTTAAAAACTGTCTGTGAGTTACTTGCTGCTCATGACCTGCTGTGCTCATGGCATTAATGACTGATGGAGTTGAAGAGGTGGTCCCTGAGGTGCAAGGGAAGTGGGAATCCGTGGAGGTAGGCAACACACTGCCCATTTTAGCAACTTGGGTACTCCTGCCCTTTAAAGCTCTGATAATGGACAAGAACTGGCTTTTTGGATGTTGCTGTTACTAGACTCACAAAGTTTGGGGTGGGAGAGCCAGAGATGGCTGGAATTTCCTGATCTCCTAATACCCATTAATGTGATACACAGCAGGGTCCCAAGTTCCCTCCAAGTTCTCTCTGGAATCCGAAGTGCCAAAGGTTTCTGGGCAATTTTGAAATGTATGTGATACTCAAAAACATGAGGCTCGGTTAGTTTGAACTTGCTGGCAAGCCCTGCTCTGTTTCCTCCATTTTCTTTGTTTTTTATTCCCTGCCTCTTTCTAGTTGTAGTGTGCTTTTTCAATTAGCTTTCCAGGTTAGACATAATGTCTGCAGAGCTTTGTGAATAAGGAGCTGTGTGCTCCCATCCTTGACTAGTTAAGCTTGACAAGGAAAATATACAGGTGACCTTTCTTCTGGTTTTTTAATAATAAATAAATAAATAAATAAAGGCTCTAAGCAACTCCCCTGGAAGAGGAGCGGCAGCCTCAAGTCACAATCACAGATGTGAATCTGTTTAGGATGAAGAGACTGCAGATAAGGGAAGGAGGGAGGCAGAGCAGATGAACTTACAACAGAGCACTGACTGCTTCTCTCGGCCATGGGACTTAAAAAGGGTATTGCTCGCACTTGGCAGACAGGTATGGAATATGGCATTCCTTGTGCGTGTTTGCTGCGGACTTGGAGCCTTTCCTCATCATGCAAGCGATAAGAGCCACTGAGAACATGCTGCGTGGTGGCCCAGGTACTGTTGGCATGTCATTTTGACAGGAATACCCCAGGGAAATCTGTTACTGTCACTGCTGTGAGAGTGACAGCGGGCGACAGTCCCCACTTGCTTTGTGGAGCGGGCTGGAGTCAGAGCCTGCTGGAAGCTTTCTGCTGACTTGAGTGGGCTTCAGTGTGGGTTTTGGGCTGATTCCCATGGGAGGAGGATGAGTTTTTCTCTCCAAACACAAATGAAGTGATGCTTTCACGGAGTACGCAACCCAAACAGTAAAGGTCTGTTGCTGGTAAAAAACCCATTTTGTCTTTACCCAAACTCACCGCAACCCCACATCCTTAAGAAAAAGTGGCAGCTTTGTTACTTACACTGGGAGTAAGTAGTCCCGGTCCCACTGACACTGAACCTGTTGAGATGGAGTCTGTGAGTGACCACATTCTTCTGGGGCTGGAAGAGGATGATGTGCACCTTGGGTGCGAACAAGCAGCCCAGCACAACGAAGCCGCTCAGGCTCACCGAGATGCACATGGTGGTGGTTTGCACCTAGGAGAGAGCGGGCGCAAAGCACTGTGTTTCAGTATGGAAAGCTCTGAAATGCAGAATATTAGAAGCATTGTCATACAACAGCAGGAAACACAGCCCTGGGGGTTTGCACGCGTACAGGCTGGCTTGAACATCTGTTGCATCCTGATCTTCCACAATCCTAGGCTCATATGAGGGAAGTGCATGGTGCTGACTGTTCCTGTGTCTCAGGGAGAGATTGACGGAGCGTGTTCTCCCTCAGTTTACTACAGAAAGGCTAGTTCTGCTCTCTTTCTCTCATTTCTCACGCCCTTGATTTCTAAATTGATCTGAAATCCGCTGTAACGCGGGTCATGCAATAGCTGAGCAAAGCTGGCTGCAGTGTAACCAGCCTGCACGTGCCCTACTTTATGTGGGTTTACGTTAGATGCCCCATGCGAAGCATCCATTGGAAATCCAGTTTAGTCTCCAGCCTCAATCCTAATCAAAGAACTTGAACAATCCCTTGCAGCAATATAGGTGTGATTTGGAGCAAGCATAACACCTGGTGAGATTTGTGAGACTGGGCCTAAAAGGTGCCCTGACTTTGAGACAGTAATTTTTGGGCTCACACCTGAATTGTCTGTAAGATTGCAAGATTTTAGCGTAGTTGCCTTGGGACATTTGTGAGTGTAACTTTGCTGGCACTGTCATCTTCCTTCCTTTCTGTTTTATAGTGTAACTAGGTCCTAGTTTACTGCCTCATTTTCAGTTTATATTCTTTTCTTCCAAGCAGATTCCTTAATTAAGATGTTGAATTAAACTGCTTTAAACTCTACTACTTAATTTGAATGATTATACATCCACAGCTCATTTTTCCTTAGTTACACTCCTGCAGCCCTTGGAGATTAGCCTTCTTCCATGGGAATGCTTCTCATATCTCCTTGTCAGAAATAATTGGTGCAAAATGAAAAATAGAGTAAGGAATGGACTTTGTTGCTTTATACATAGCGCTTAAAGTGCTTTGTCAGCAGAGAGTATAAGTAATATGATCATATAATAATTACTCTTTACACAAGGTAGACGTGGCAAGCACCATGAAAAGGGGCTCAGCTTTCGTAGGGTGAGTGACCATGGCAGACCTTACAGCGACAGCTTGAGAAAGGGACATCTTAGTGTTTCCAGGTGCACTTTCGCCTGCACGTCTCTGCATTCTGTCCACAGGGCTCTGCAGTTGGTTCTTGGTGGGTCGTGAACCAGTAAAACAGGACTGGGAGTTTTCTTATGAAACAAGAATAAATGAAGGTAGTGTTTTCAAGGTAAGTTCTCTTCTCTAACAGTGTCTTGCTCCATCCACAGACTGCTCTGCTAAGGTTTGTGCCTCCTGGGGCAGCTAGCTGTGCTGACACAAATATACACTCAATCAATGAAGTGATTTGGGTTAAAAACAGCTCCATCCCACGGGGTTCCTTTTAATCCAGGTCACTTCAGTAGCTCAGCGTGTAACCCAGCCTCACAGACACTGATGTGTCTGGTGGAATGGAGGAATGGAGGTGGAATGGAGGAATGTCTGGTGGAATGGAGGCAATCCTGCCAGACCAGGCAGGAATGACTGGCAGGGGGATGAGGTCCTTGAGCCAGAATTTTCCCTAAAGAAAATGCAGGGAGAAAATTTCTAAACAGTGGGAACTTTTGGCACCTAATTTTGTTATAATCAGTTTGACACCCAGAATTTTCCCTTCCTGTGTAGTTGCTGCATCTCTTAAGCTTTTGTTAAAGGTGATGAAGTTGAAAATTCCCTTAGATGTGTTAGGTATTGGGGCTGCTGTGCATTTACATTATGTGTGTTTATTTAATCATCTCAGGTTTCGTGCTGGAGGGGGACTATTTAAAAGGGCCTGTAGTGACAGGACAAGGGGTAACGGGTTTAAATTGAAAGTGGGGAGGTTTAGACTGGACATCAGGAAGAAATTCTTCCCGGAGAGGGTGGGGAGGCACTGGAACAGGTTGCCCAGAGAAGCTGTGGATGCCCCATCCCTGGAAGTGTCCAAGGCCAGGCTGGATGAGGCTTGGAGCAACCTGGTCTAGTGGAAGGTGTCCCTTCCCATGGCAGGGGGGCTGGAACTGGATGATCTTTAAGGGCCCTTCCAACCCAAACCATTCTGTGATTCACTGTTCTGAAATCAGTGTGGATCTCTGCATGAATATCAATGGCATCGGAGAAATCTATCTTTTCCAGCAGCTCTCCTCTAAATTTTTGACAATGCAGTTAACAGAGTCAGTCACCAAAACCAGTAGTTTGCAGAGCAGTTTCTGGCCACTGCTTTGGGATCTTCTAGACCTTCTGGGAACAACTTCTGGGATTATTGGTGGACTCTTGAGAGCACTTTAATGAATGTCAGGGTGCCTTAGTGCTGCTGGAAGAAGGTTGCTGCAGGAGCCTGTGACTTCTGGCAACCTCTATCATCTCCTAAGGAGCTCTGTCAGCTGTCCTTGACCAGCTTGGAGATTTGTCTGAGCTGACTCTTGGGTAGGTAAAGTTGGGCACTCTCGTTGCAGGTGCTAGGAAGAGCTAGGGTATGGAGGATTTCTGTTGCCAAGTTGAAGAGCTGTAAGAGGAGGTCAGGAGAATTTGTAGCATCAGACATGATGAGAAAAAGATGGACTGGATCTTCTATGACACTCTGTAGGTACAAGATCCTGGTCTGTACTGGAGAAGAACTAGGCAGCCTATGTTTGTTGAGCTGGGAAATGAAGACTCCCATGGTGAGGAAGACTGGAAGTCTCTGACTTATGGCAGCAGGCAGATGGCTTCTGCTTTACTTACAGGTCTGCAATTACAGCATAGGTCAGTACCCTGGTAGCAGGGTGAGGAGAGGGAGTAACACTCTGTGGGAGAACAGTGGGAGGGCATGGACCTCTTCCTGGCCATGGGCAATGAGCCAGCTGGTAGATATAGGTCAGGATTAGTGGGCAGACCAAAGTGGACAACATTGGGGTGGATGTCTGCTATAGACCACATAATCAGGAAGAAGTGTCAGGGTTGCAGGCCCTAGTCTTCTTGGGGCAGCTCAACCACCCTGGTGCCCACTGGAGGGATAACACAACAGGGAAGAGGCAATGCAGGAGGCTTTTGGAGTACACTGAGGTCAACTTCCTAAAACAGATGATTGAGGAACTGATGAAGGAAGACGCTCACCTGAGATCATACTTACAAACAAGCAAGAACTTGTCAGGAATGTGACAGGCAGGGAAAGCTTTGGCTGCCACAACCAGCACATGGTGGAATCTGGGATCCTGAGAGAAGGAAACAAGGCACAAAGTAGGATTTCCACCCTGCAGAGCAGATTGACCTGTTCAGGCATCTTTTTGGAAGAATACCGTGGGATACGGTCCTGGAGAGAAGAGGGGTCCAGGAAGCCTGGCTGTTTTTCAAGAATGCCTCATCAAAGCTTAAGAATGGACCATCCCAATGTGCAGGAAATCAAGTAAATGTGGCAGAAGGCTTGCATGGATAAGCAATTACTGCCAACAGTCAGTATGGATTAACACGGGGGAAATTATGCTTAACCAACCGGAGAGACTTCTAGAGTGAAATGATTGGCTTGGTGCAAATGAGAGAGTAGCTGCTGTTATTTATTTTGCCTTTAGTAAGGCTTTTAACACTGTTTCCTACAACATCCTCATTGACAAGCTGATGAAGTACAGGCTAGATAAGTGGACAGTGATGACTGAAAACCCACTGAACTGCTGGGCACAAAGGGTTGAGGTCAGTGGCACAAAGTCCAGCCCAGACACTCGTTGTTCCAGGGGTTGATATTAGGACCAATGTAGCTTAACATCTTCATTAAAAACCTGAATGCTGGGACAGAATGAACCCTCAGTAAGTCTGAAGATGATACAGAATTGGGAGGAGTTGTTGCTACCACCCAGAGGTACCTGGACAAGCTGGAGAAATGGGAAGACAGGAACATCATGAAGTTCAACAAAGGAAAAAGCAGAGTTTTGCACCTTGGGAGGAACAACCCCAGGCACCAGTACATGCTGGGGGCCACCCAGCTGGATATCAGTTTTGCAGAGAAGAATCTGAAGGTTCTGGTGGGACAAGTGGATCACAAGCCAGCAATGTGCCCTTGCAGCAACGAAGGTAAATGGTCTCCTGGGCTGCATCGTGCAGAGCATTGCCAGCAGGTCAAGGGCAGTGAACCTTCCTCTCTGCTCAGCACTGGTGAGACACATGTGGGGTGCTGTGCCCAGTTCTGGGTTCACTGGTACAAGAGACTCGTGAACATACTGGAGAAACTGCAGCAAAAGACCATGGAGATTATTAAGGGATTGGAACAACTGTCATAATGAGGAGAGACTTAGAGAGCTGGGACTGTTTGGCCTGGAGAAGAGAAGGCTCAAGAGGATCTTACCAGTGTGTGTAAGTACCTCGTGGTGGGAGAAGAGAAAAAGGAACCAGACTTTTCCTAGTGGTGCCCAGTGACAGGACAAGAAGCCATAGGCACAAACTGAAACACAGGACATTTTGTTTAAACATAAGAAAACTGTAATGGTCAAGCACTGGTACAGGTTGCTCAAAGAGGTTTTGGAGCCTCCATCCTTGGAGATACTCAAAATGTGACTGCACACAGTCCGGAGTGACCTGCTGTAGGTGACCCTGCTCGGAGCAGGCGAGGTTGGATAGGACAATCCCCAGAAGTCCTTTCCAACTTTGGTCATTATGTGAAGACATGTTGTGTGTGGAAAAATCCCACAGCTGATGTCACTAAGAGCTCTACTGTGAACACTTCCTCAGAATTCCTTTTGCTGTTAAAATTAATTGAGTTCAGGGAGAAGATAGTGGTCATGCCGATATAAGCAAGCTTCGTCTAACATAAAAAAGCAGGTATGTACCGGAGGCATAGCTATATCATAGCTATGGAGATATATCCATAAAGCCCTTCTCACAGCAGAAAAGACCTTAACCAAATAGCAGGGTTATTAGGTGGGTGAATATCTAAGAAATACAATAATATGCCATCCCAGCATATCTTACATACTGTATGGCACCTGCCATACAGAGTTCATGCAGGGACATTTCTGCTTCGGTATTAGTGGAGATGAATACTACATTTAACTGTTTTTTTGGTTTGTTCATTTTTTACAACAGTGGGGCAAATGCCAGATCTCTGGACATATTTCCAGGAACTCTCCCTTTGCTTTTCCAGAAGGCTGAGTGGTGTTTGTGACTAATGATAAAATCTCAAGCCAGTCAATATTTATTTTTCTCATTTCTACTAATATGTTTCTAAGGTTGTTTATTGATGATATCACCAGTATTGGTCTGCATTAGGATGACACAGGTTGTTTCAGAGTCAACATGTGACACTGCATGGAAATTAAATGTGTTATTTTTCAAAGGAACCCCAAAAGTGTAGACACTGAAGAAGGTAATTTCAAAAGCTCCTGACATAAAAATATCAAAAACATTGTTAAACACAGTTTGTGTCAATCTGGTAGGACTCATGTTGACTTATTTGGAACCTTGCATTTAAATTAAATGCCTATGGTTGCTTCTGAAAATCCCACTCAGGAGATAAGGCTGAAAAACCCTGCTTGAGCGATCAAGTCATGCTCCTCTTGATCATTAGTATCTGTGCTGCCTGCTCATGCGACTGTCTGCACTAATATTACCCTCCTTCTGTGTCTATATTCCTAATTACATTGGGTGGCCAGAGCTGTTCCCTAGTGCCTTCCTTCAACTTTTCCTTCATTAGCCTCAATCCATTATTCGCAATTCTAGCTTTTCCTGAGACTGAATAATCCCTTTCTCTCTTTTTGTTGCCTTGAAATTATTTATAGTCCGTGATCACGTCTCCCTGGGTTTACTCTTGTCTAGACTAAATATATTTAGCTCTTTTACTGTCACTGTGCATGTCTTACTGAGTCGTTTGTTATCCATCCTTGTTTTCCTGAGGTTTTCAGTACCTTTCCTAAGCTGAGAAAAATAGTACTAAATACGTTGTTCCAGGGTGGTCACACAAAAGTATGTTAAGCGACATTATTAGCTCCACAGCTTTACATGCTATTTCATGTACATGCTACTGGTAATGATGCCACCCTAAGCTAATCTACTCTTCTTCTGGGCAGAAAGTTGAATTAATTCACCGCAAACTGCTGTAAGGGCCAGCTCCAGCAGTCTCTTCTCACATCATAATAACTGTGAGATTTCCAGTGGAGCAGATCTGAATCTTTTTCTGAGACAATTTCCTTCTGTCCAAAAATACGATTTTATTGAACTTGAAGCTATGCAACACTATGTGACGGTTTAAACAATTTGATGATTTTAAGTTTGTTGGTGAAGGCTGAGCAATATTTTCTGCTCAGTGAGGTTTGTGTCTTATCTCCTGCAAAGTGGAAAAAGAATAAATAGTTCTACATTCAAGCGTAAAATTTGTTGGATTAGTATTTTTTTTTTTTTACAATCCTGGTTTATAGGTATTTTTGAAATTTTTTCCTTTTTTATTTGGAAGAAATTATCATGTTTGAATGGCAGATACTTGTACAGAGGGAGACTAGATATTTCAGGTTTTAATTTGAGGCCCACCTCCACCAAATAACTCATTATGACTCCTTTCAGCTCATGATCTAGCAGGTTTTTCTGTTAGGACTATGTCTCCACATACGGATGTACCAGTATGAATATGGAATCCATACACTATGCCTCTGCCACAACCAGAGTGATAGCTCTAATCCCTTCCACCACCAGCTTCTAACTCTACATGCCCCAGTTTGAAATGAGACCATTTTTCTTAGAAATAAGCTAAAAATTGGTAATATGTTTAGGTGGACATTAACATTGAAACAGGCTTGTTTGCAAGGGATCCAAAGGATGAAGTGAAAGAAGTTTTTAGTGGATGATGACATGGTCCTTTGAAGTGATGTGCATGGTTTTTGGAAACAGGTATCCAAAGACTTACTCTGTAGTCACTGGATGTCACATAAAATATGGGGAGAAAGGCCAGCCAAATGATGCACGTTGTGTACATTGTGAAACCGATAAACTTGGCTTCGTTGAAGTTCTCTGGGCATTTCCTTGTTTTGAAGGCATATACAGTGCATAAGACTACGAGGATTACATCGTACGTTAAGGAGATTAGCATACTGGAATCTTTGACATTGCATTTCAGTATGACAGTCTCTCTCTTCTCAGGAAGAGTGTACCGCCTGGTGCCAGGGGCCTCCAAGATAAGCCACACAGACACCACCACAATCTGTACCAAAATGAGACTCAGGCAGATGAAGACCTGAGAGCTGGGGCTGATGAATTTAGGCCTTTGAGCACCATTCTTTACACCATCAAATATTCTGGCTATGCAGTTTGTTTTTGTCAGAAGGGCAGAGTAGCAGACAGCAAAGGAACTTCCTAGCCCCAAACGGCGCAGGGTGCAGATAGCTGGAGAAGGCTTGGCTATGAAGAAGAAAGTCATGCTGTAAGACAGGAAGACCCCAAAGAGCAATATGTAGCACAGTTCACGGCCAGAGGCTTTGACTAGTGGGGTATTGTTGTGCTTGATGAACACTGCAATGACCATAAAAGTACAAATAAAGCCCAGGCATGCAATGGTAACAGGACCTATTGCCCAAGCATCTTCCCACTTGATGTAGTCTTCTGGTAGGTCATAACAGCCAGTCAGGTCAGCTGTGGGCCATTTTCCAGGCCCGCAGTCTGCACAGGTAAATTCATCAGCCAGATACTCATAGGTTTCACATGGAATGCAAATCCAACAGCAGACATCTCCTGGTTGCATATTCTTCATCTCGTTAGGAGCGCAGGGGTCACTGCACTGGGAGACAGGGACAGAGCTCCTGGACCAGTGGATAGCGTCTACCTCAAGTGACAAGGTTTCTGCCCAGTGACCAACCTTCACATAGGAGTATCTGCCACCAGTGTACTGGAAATTGAACACGTTGTATCGTCCTATCCCATCTCCGTAGGCGTCAAATTTGACCATACTGTCCGCAGCATTGGGAGGGTTGAATGGAGCTGTGAAAAAAAATAAAAAAAAAGAAGAAATAGAGAATATTATTATTGAAACAGCAGGTGACTTTTTCATCCTTTTGGCAAGCGCAGACACCTGACAGCTTATTCAAGTGCCAACAGGTAAGTTGAGAGGTCTGTGTCTGTCTCATTTTTAAAATGTTTTTGCCTTGTTTGAACTTAGAGAAAGTATTTAACTTTCCTGCATGAGAAATATTTGTGAATCTGGAGACTTACATTACATTACCAATGTCTTTATTTTTTTTTTTTTGCTGTGGATACAAATGAATTTTCCCATAGTTTCCACCAGTATGCCCTATTGCTACTTTAGTTAGAGGTCTGCCTCTGAGACCCAGCATTATTTGGTCAGCATTATTAAAAAGGTCAGATCTGTATAAACATCAATTTTGAGGCCAACAATCTGGAATGCAGTTGTAGAGAGGATTAATTTTGAGCATGATGGGGAAGTAACTGTGAAGTCCTCAGCTATTTCTTACTATGTCTTTTTCACTTCTCCTTGTGTTGTAGGAAGATTTGAATCCCTTCTATTTTGCTTCAGTTTTGCCAGTTTCTGATATTTCTTGTCTGGTCTGAAGTTCCCAGCATGTGCTTCTTTGGTCCTATATCTTGTCTGGGGAATAGATGAAAATACCACAAACTGGATCTGTGACCTCTGTGAGATCAATACTGTAACACTTCCAACTGGGAAGCTCTGGAGAGTTTTTTGGTTTTTTGTTCCTCCAGCTGAGGTTCATGAAGGGAATGAAGAAATATTTAAAACGTAGGAGGAAATTTCATTTACTATGTGATTTATTGTTTGTTTGCTGTAGCATTGAAGGTGAATGGCTTTATAGGCAGGAAGCGAGAAGGTGTTTTTTGCCACTGATGAGCAATAAAGGTGATTTCATTCCCCAGTGTCTTTGGTTACAGAAGTGGTTCCACTGTCATTGCTGGAATAAATCTTTTCCCCTGCATCTGTGCCCATGTTGTGCTTGAGCATGAACAGTATTGTATAAGGATATCTTCCTCCACTTCAACCTCCAGATACTTTGGATTTTTTGCAGTAAATTTATTTAGATTCTATAAAGCACTGTGGCCAAATAATTTCACCTTTTTTCCTACAGAACATTGCCTTTTTTTTGAAGTACTCGCACTAAAAGGTAGTGGGTAAAAGGGACAGGGGTTTTTTGGCACAGAAGCCCTGATTGGAAGGTAGATGCATAATCTGCACCTCCTCAGGTGCTGGACTTGGAATGCACTTCTTTCCCGACTTTCTCAGGGCAAAGTTGGATGATAATTTATGCCCATTTATATTCCCTTATGGGTTTGAGCCAAGGCTGCCTGTTCTTATCCTTGCCCTCTCCTGTGCTTTACTACTTCACCTGTATCAACTACAGTGGTGGACAACCTTGGTTTGCACGATTAAGGACTAGGTCTGGGTAACCCAGGAATGTGTAAGAGGATTTTTTTCTTTTTCTTCACTGGTGAAATCTAGTTGTACCAGTGTCTACTCCAACGACCTCTGAGCGCATGGAAATTAAGGGCTGCATAATACTCGCCTGAATGGATGGTCCTCCTGGAAATGACATGCTCTGAATTAAACAGGTAGCTAAATTCAAAATATAGGTCAACAAGAAGAATATTAAGCAGCTTCCCTTCTCTCCCTACTCCTCCTCATGCACAGGCAAGCAAGCTCTCTCATCCAGGAGCAGCATTAAAATGAAATCATAATGCAGCACTTAACAGCTCTTCAATAATGTTTTGTCATTGCCTGTGTCTTACTTCATTATTCATAACACTTATATAGATTGTAGAAGCTGTTAACACAGCAGCCCAGTTTTAAGAGGCAATTTATTCACTTCATTGTTATACAGGCCAGCTCCTGAGGTGTGCTGAGAGACCGTGACTTTTACTGGCACCAGCAACCACAGGTAAGCAAGACAACCTGGTTGCATGGCTTAGCTTCTGTCAAGTAAGTAACTTCAGCTGCACGAGTACCCCCGTGCAAGTGAGGGTCAGAAATATCAGCGCTTTTCAGGAAAGAATTCCCCCCTGCATAACATGTTTAACAACTTCTTAGTTCTGATAGACTATTTAACATTTAAATAAAGCAAACTATGTGACTTGGACTTTGCAGGTAGGTCCAGAAGGCAAAGCAGGTAACCTCATGTCAGTTAGTTTGAAGCTCATGTATATGTTCCCTTCGATGGGGCTATTCCCATGCTACAGACATGAATAAAAGATTTTGTAGAACAATACGTTTTAAGTCAACCACAGCTTATAGCTTGAAACATTCATTTTTAGTGGCTGCTGATAAAGGAAAATAAATCACACTCCTTCAGATGGAGAAGATGAAGTCATTTAACCCAACAATGATGTATTAAATTACTCTATGGTGAGCCAAAGCCTATAAATGAGCACACTGGGTGGCAGCAGTTAATATATACACTGATTATATATAAAATCACTAAGGCATTTTAAATTATATTTATCAATATATTTTGGATCCTGTAGTACCATTTCCATAACGTAATGTATCAGAAAAGATGATCTAATAATAATTATGAAAATAAGATACTTATGTATAAGAATGTCGTAAGAAAGCAGTAAAAAGAATAATTTTGCATATTGGTAGATGATTTTCCCAGAGATGATGTCAGGCCATGTCATGTCACTCTGACAAGTTTTCTGTAGTTAAATTCCAGTTTAGAGAGGAAACCTACAATCTTTATAGCAGGTATTTCTGGCAGATCTTTTTCGGAGTTGTAGCTAAGCTGTTTTGGATTTGTCCCTTAGGACATGGGAGCCATGACTGTCTGGGTCTATCCATGCTGTTAACTAAGAGGCTATCTGAATGACAATACAAACTTTGGCTCCTTTGAGCGGTATCTTTGAATATTCTCTTCCCTTTGCACTTCATAAAATTAATTATTCTTATGCAAAGGAGTTATCCCAGAGAAATTCTATAAAAGAAGGTATCAAGGAAAAGAAAGGATAATTAAAAGTGACTTAGAGATAAACCTGTGGTGTTTTGTGCTCCACTTTGCAGCAGTTCAGCAACCGAATGTGCAACAACAGTGACATTCATGAGAACAGGTACTCAGAGTGCAGAAGACAAAGCTGTGGAGCCACGGTGCGGGCAGTCACCTCTATCAGCTCACTGAAGAAATCCTTTCAGAGCAGAGGATGCCATTGTGTAAGTGGAAGAAAAACTCTGTCAGCTTCAGATATGAGCAGATCTGTGTAGTTTTATGACTGTTTTAGCAGCAGATATGGATAAGAACGTAAAGTAACACCTTAGCTGTTATACAGTGAATTATGTCATTTGTTTTCCATCTTCGTACAGTGGGATCGTCTTTCCAACAATCACATAACTTGACAGTATGTGCTTATGTGCTGTCAGAAGCAGGCGAGTTGCTTTCATTTGGAGACCTTTATTATTTTTGGTGACAGTGAGGTACAGGTCTTGGTGACATGAAAAGAATTCAGAAAGTTCTGAAGAAGGGGATTTATTTTCTTATTGGTCAAACCCACTATTTTAAGAAGTGGTATGGGAAATCTTTTTTGAAATGCTTTTGATTCTGCACATTGGCTCAGTTGAGTGAAAGCACTCCAGGATTTTTTAACCAGGGATGAGTAGATGAAGAAAACAAAGCAGTTTTAATCCTAATTAGGCACAGGGAAACTTTTAAGAGATGGGGCAGCTTAGGAAAAGATGAGCGTCATCTTAACTGGCTTGGAACCAGACTGAGTTTTGTTTGCCAGCAACATCTTTGGGCCAGGAAGGATATTTTGCATACAGAGTCTTGCATGTGTCTGGCAGAGAGCTGAGTGTATAGATGTTGTCTTATAGAAAATATCATCTGTAACACTTCCTGGTAGGAATGATGACAGGTATGCCTACATCAGAGAACATCCTTTATCTCCAATAAAACACGCATCTGTTCTTTGCTTGCAGAGTGTGTTCTTTCAAAACAAGGTACAGATCAGAGGCACAGCTCGCTAGCTAGGAGGCAATTCATTAATAACAAGGCTTGATGAAAGCTCTGCAGTTTTTCAGCTCCACGGTTTGCAAAGCTGTGGGATTTCATGAGGTTCAGAAAGAAATGTAAAAAGGACTATTGTGTGCACCAAAGGCACCTTCTTCAATAGCTTGTTGGCCCAAAAGACTTTCAGCCAATAGACCATAAGGAGATCATGATTAAAAAGAAAAGCAAGTGTAAAGAGGGAACAGGCTGAAGTTTCTGAATAGTTGAGTAAAACCTCTTTAGTTTCACTAGATGGTGCTGTAAAAATTCTGAACTTTTGATTTAAGACTGAAAAACAAGACATTTGTTTATGTAACTGCAAGAATATATATTTTTTTAATGCCCCCTACTCCTTCCTGTTACATATCCTGGGCAATGCCTTATAAAAGCACTGTAAGGAGAGCCTTAATAATAATGTAACAACAGGATATGGTGTGTTTGTCCAACAGGCTCATCTACGTGTATGATGCTTTATATTAAAAAGTATCGCAAAGGACCCTGAGAACGCATATATCTTTTTATTTTCTTTTATTTTTAGCTAGATATGGTTGGTTGAGGTCAAAGTGACTTAATTCTGCTTGGCTGAACATTCAAACAGTAATGGAGACCTGGTGCACCCACTCTTGTGTCTGTATTAGCATAACACAGCTGGTTTCACACCTGATTGGTAGAAGGACCGTTGACATTTGGCTATTTAAAAGTTACTGTAGAGAATGCTCGGAGTGAAATGTCACTATATTGTACCTCTCCACAATTAATAAATAATGAATGGGTTTAAAATATCAGTTTTCACAGAAACAAGTAATCACTTTTAACCTCTGCACCATCATTTCTGGATGTGTTTGGATCATATGCAGTACTGCTTTTTCACATTCAAGAAATGAATAGGAGTAATCAGTCTTCTACAAATGTAATTTTCCTATAGGTGTCTACAGATTTCCCATCCAGCTCTATGGTTTCTCTCTCAGGTTAGAAACTTGCCTGGTGTTCACACCATAGACCCCCACAACGTTTGCAGTAGTCAGAGAAAAGAAATGTTTCCTTATGCCTAGTTGCAGAGATCTATCACACAGGTGTCTGCATATGGGTTAGTTATCCCATTATTCTGTCCTACAAAAGGGAATGGGTATTTCTAAGGTATCTAGGATAGCTCAGCTGAACTGCATCTGGGTTTTTTTTTTTTTATTTCTGCTGACCATAATGACAGTGACTACCTAAAATACATCTACACTGCATGTGTCTGGGGTTGAGATGAATACCACTAGTATTTCATAGAATCACAGAATGGTTTGGGTTGGAAAGGACCTTAAAGATCATCCAGTTCCAACCCCCCTGCCATGGGCAGAGACACCTTCCACTAGACCAGGGTGCTCCAAGCCTCGTCCAGCCTGGCCTTGAACACTTCCAGGGATGGGGCATCCCCAGCTTCTCTGGGCAACCTGTTCCAGTGCCTCACCACTCTCTCCGGGAAGAACTTCTTCCTGATATCTAATCTAACCCTCCCCCCTTTCAATTTAACCCCGTTAGCCCTTGTCCTGTCACTACAGGCCCTTGTAAGAAGTCTCCCCCAGCTTCCTTGTAGCCCCTTCAGGTACTGGAAGGGGCTATAAGGTCTCCCCGGAGCCTTCTCTTCTCCAGGCTGAACAAGCCCAACTCTCTCAGCCTGTCCCCATAGCAGAGGTGCTCCAGCCCTCGGAGCATCTTTGTGGCCCTCAAGGGCTCACAGCTGGAGTGCCAAATGTTAGTAATTTGTACAAGCTCTCCACAATGTACCTGTGAAGGGGTGTCTCCTGCAAACTGTCTGTACAGGCTGCTGTGACTGCTGCGGAGTCTGGGAGAAGAGTCCAGGAGAAAAGTAATGTGGATGCTGGCAAAATAAACTAAGATGGGTCTGAAAGATTAGAAGAATTCATTCAGCTTATCATCATCCTCAGCCTGGCTGCACACAGATCTCCCCAGCTGCCTTGCCTGTGAAAAGCTTGCCTCAAGCATGATGTTGTACATTTTCAGGTGGGTGTTGTCCTCTCTCTTGTGTGGCCCTTGGGCATGATGTATGGTGTTTAGGACCTGGGGAGAATGAACTAGATGATAATTTAAAAACTTTCATCAAGGAAATTATGAAATCGGTCTTATATTTTTAAATGTAAGGAATTAAAAAGGCAACTTTTGATTTCTTAAAGGATTCAGAGTTCGAGACATGTAAGGCAGAAAGCATGTAAATGTTTTACAGTCCTTATATTTCTCCTTAAAAGTACAAAACATAACCCCTGACATTAAGAATATTTCTTGATTTTTTTGTTTCAAGTTGCATTAGTCCAACTTCAAAATAAATCAAGCCTTCATGGAAAAGCATCTAAGGTGTTTTTTTTGTTTGCTTGTTTGTTTGTTTTTTAAATAAGATTTCTAGGTTCCTAATCAATATGATTTGTGAGATTCCAACATAGCAATGTTTTTTGATTGATACCACTCTTTTAATTTAAGATTATCCACTTTAGGAAATGGGTGGCAAAGGGCCAAAATGCATGCAAGGTAATTTATACTAGCAATGAACTTGCAATTGCAAAGAAAATTAAACCATGACTTTAAGTGGCCTAACTCCTCCCTCAGGCCAATTAGTTATTTTGTAAACAGAAGCAAGGGAGCCCAATCCCATTATGAAGAATTATGGCCACGGTTAGGGTGACAACACAAAAGCTTGGGAGCTTGAGAGCTGGAACTATGTTCTTCAGTGGACTTGGTGTCTCTTAAAATGTTCTGGTTTGAGAAAACAATAATTTCCCTTTTGAGCCAGCTGCTGGACATTAATATTGCTTTAAGAGCTAGAGATTTTGGCTGGAACATTCTGCCAGTCCCAGGGTTATGAGGTCCCTGTGTCTGATTTGGACTACTGGTTAAGGGACATTCTCATTTAACTTCAGCGCTGGGTTAAGGTGCTATGCCTTATCCCTCTCTTCTCCATACATCTAGGGTGCAGCTCAAAGAGATTGAAGCTGTGTTTTCATGTTGCTAAAATTCACTTTTGGACTGAGGTACTCATGTCACAGGGGCATGAATCTTTCTCTTTTTGGAGGCCCCATTCCATGATGTTCTAATTCCACCCCCAGATTGCATGAAGTAGCTGATGGCTAAGGAAGTCAGGGCATGAATCTTTCTCTTTTTGGAGGCCCCGTTCCATGATGTTCTAACACCCCCAGATTGCATGAAGTAGCTGATGGCTAAGGAAGTGTTAAATACCTAATAATATTTCCTTATCCCTCTTTGTCAGCCTGAAGGAAATATGAATAGATTCAGTTATTAAGATATTAAAGGAAGTTGGTTAAAACATTCTCTCCTCTGTGGGGACTTGAGGATTAGAGAGGTGTTTCCAGACAGTGCTCTGAATAATTTAGTGAGAGTGTTTGCCCTTAGAGATCAGCACCAAATGAACCATGAAATAGACCCTCACACTGTTATTTCCTAATTGACTTGATATGAAGACACTCTCAAATCAGGTGGCCTGACATAGATTTAATTACTTACAATGCAATACTATTATTTAGTAGTGGCAATACTGTAGTTGTAATGGTCCCAGATTCACGAAATTTCAATCCCATAAGAAAGGCAATATTTTTTATTAGGCTAGATGGAAGAAGTGCACAAGCTTTCAGGAACAAAGTCACTTCATTAGGTCATCGGAAAAATTGCTCAATAAATGTGACCTTCAGTTATTTTGAAGGAACAGCTCTGCTTGGAGTTCAGTATATCAGGTTTTTATTTCCTCCTGGAAACATAATTTCACTTTGCAAACAGCCTCATTACTATCCATTTGCAAAATAATTGCTGAGAGCTTTTTGTTTGCTTCTTTAAATGTATACAGTTGAAGAAACACAAGGTCTGATCAAGATGCAAGACAAGATACGGCAAAGAGATATTATACTACAAGCTCTTCTGCTTTATCCAGGTATGTGGGCAGTTTAATAAAGGTATTGCCTCTTCCTAAAAATCTTATGACTCTAAGCTATTATTTTTGTTAAGAAGCTACTGAAAACTCTCAGCAATCATCCTACAAATTGCTAATAATGAGGCAATTTTCAAAATGAAATTGTATTTCCAGTAGGAAAATAAAACCATAAGTAGTGAATTCTAAGAAAGCACCTTTTTGAGTAAGCTCAAATGTATTGAATATTTTGTGCAAAGAAAAGGAGTCATAGGATGCTTCAGAGCTGGAATAAAGAAAGAATGCTGTGGTGAAAAACACATGGGAACCTTTATGCTCAGACAAATTATGCAGCTCAGTTATATTATCTGGTACATGTGACAATGTTGGTGGAAGACAACGAAGACCTGGGGTTCAGCTGGAAATGTAACTGTTTCACACATCTTATGGTGTAAGATTCTGGAGCAGATCAGTTTTCTCTGTCAATGTAATATGTGCATGAAAAAAGTGGCTTACGTTTCTTTAACCTAAACTTAGTTAGACTGTCTATGTTGGGTGTGTAGTTTTCGTACAGAACTCCTGTAATCAGTGGACAGAAACAGACACCTCCAAAGGTGGGCTGTGGCTAAACCGAGTTGCCATCAGGAAGGTGCGTAGCTTCCTCCATCGATAGTTCTCCAGTTAGACTACAAAGTGACTTGTGTCAAAGAAGACATGAAAGCTGACTGGCTTGAATTTTGGCCACTGATGGAGAAATCATTGAACTAGTGCTTTCAGTAAGGCCCACCTCACACATTAAATGGGACTGACTCGTCTTCTTTTGTAAAGGTTTGAGTCTGGATTTTCTTTTTACTCAAAAAGAGTAAAAAGATTTACTTTTACTCTTTCTAGTTTTTACAATGACTAGAAATACAGATCTACTAAAATGACAGGCTAAGTCAGTATTCAGTAGAGTGTATCTCATGTATGACCAAATGCTGAGCCAGCCAATCGAGAGGTGAAAGTGGGCTATGGACTACTCACAACAATGAATTTCAGTAACGAGATAGTGAGATAAAGGGTAAGAACTCCTGTCTTTTAAGGTTATTCATGCATATCACACACCAGCTGCAAAGGTAGCAGGTCACCTCTTCCAACATCAACAGTGTTCATTGGCGTGCTTTATCCTACAACGTGCAAGCTGCATGCCCTATTAACACTTGCAAATTCTTCTGCTCTAAGGAAGACAAGGTAAAGCTGAGAGCACTGAATCATTTTTGCTAATGTTTTGCTCCGCTGAATCAGTTCAGCAACAGCAATCACTGTACCTCAGGGGGAAATGTAAAAAGAAAATGTTGATTTATTTGCCTGTTTAATGGTAGAAGCAGGGACACACTGATAGGCTTAGACTGATAAAGTGTTTCAGAGATCTAGAAAGGACATTAACAGCACTGCCTCAAACCTTCATCTGATGAGATATTTTTTTCTTGAAAGAGCCTTTAAAGTTGTGCTTTTTATTCTTTCAGTTACTAGACCATTAACTAGCCATTACCTGTTCATTCAAATAGATGTGCAAATGTAATAGAAGTTGTTTAACAAACTTTCCCAGCACACTTTCAACAGTTCCCAATAGCATCTTCATACAGTGTCTTATCTGCCACTGTCTGGTGGAGATCTGTCCTGGAACAGCAGACCAGTCTCTGCGATAGAGCTACCATCAAGATCTTGGAGCCGTGATCAGCTGCCCCATCCATCAGGGCCGTAGATAAATACCATGGAAAAACACTATTTTCAGAGAAACTATAGGTAAAAATTATTTATAGGGACACATGGTGTATAGTTATTTATGTCAAACGAATAGACTTGAAAGGGACCTCAAGTGCACAACCTTCTGCTGCTATGGGAAATTATGTTATTGCTGTTTAGACTAGAAGACACGTAGACTTTGTTCAAGGCTCTGCTTCACTCATCTTTCTCCCACTAATATTTTCCCTGTTTCCACTGTTCACAGTGAAATTCCTTCCCTGGCTAAAACTGTAGTTTTTTCTTAGCTGAGACTCGCATTTCAGCCACAGAACTGGTAAATATTTCATATGTACAAAGGAATTGCTGCATCAGCTTATTCTGTTGTCCATCAAATTGTCTGGAATCTGTGTATAGCAGCAAATAGAAAAATGTACTGCACAATCCCCATATTGAATTGAGGAGCGAGTGCACATGCACATTTAGAAAGTGAATCTCTTTCAGCTTTCGGAAGCACTCTTGAATTTCTCCTGTAGGAAGAGTACTAGGTATATATGTCCCATTAGTCAAGAAGAGATGAGATGATTCACGTACTGGCAAGTAGACAGATGGGCTTGTAACAAGAAAATCAAAATTGTAGGAGATGAAAAGTGACTGCAAGATTGAGGGGAGCCTTCAGAGTGTTAAGTACATTAACCTCTGCTTTCTACTTGCTGGGTGTTCGTAACCACCCTTCACATCACCACTGCTTTTGGCTCTGCTGTTCTTCCCATGCACTAAGGACACAGTGAGTTTTGGTGTAGGGATCCTTCAAGCCAACTTAATGATCCTGGTATTTATTTTATGATTCACATGCCTCAAGTTTCATGACTTATACTTGGAGATATTGTAATTCCTGTCTTAGGGCTGAACATTGCAACAGAGAGCAGGTGAGTTGATGTTAACTTATTGCTTCACGGCTGGAGCAAGGGGTGAGAAAGCAAATCAAAGGATCACTCCAGTGCCTGAGCCATGCTACAGCTAGGATTTGTGGACATTGATAGAAGTTTCTCTGCTTCTGATACCCCTGTGCATGAATATGTGTGTTGTTTCCCCTGCCCTGAAGAATTTTAGTATTCTTTGTACTCACTTGTTACATCCTCAGAGAAAATACACTTTCGTGGCAGCAGGAAGGAAACAGAAGGAAATGACTCACCCAGATAACAGAGATGAAATATCTTTTTACATTATATTCTGTATCTGCTAACAAAATAGCCATAAATATTGCAGTGATGCCAAAGCAGGCATCCTCTGAGATGCTTTTAGAGGTGTTTAGAGACAGGACTCTAACAGACGAAGAAATGAAAGAAAATCACCTTTTGACCCATTCCTCTGCCAGGTCCATCCAGTTTGCAGTTGAGAACTGTGTAGAACATCAGTTTGTGAAGAGTACTCATACATAGGAGGAGTTTCTGTTCCATGAAAATGAAGATGTAGTTGCTTTTTCAAATTACTATTAGAAAGTAGGTGTGATCTACTGGCCTGAGGAATATTTTTGATAAAAAGCACCACACTTGAATGAATAAAAAAAGGTAAATTTTTGATAAGATCACAAATCCTTTCAGTCATTGCTCTGAAACTTTTGCCCTAAGTAGTTATTTTGATTCATATGACCATGCACACAAAGGTAGTGAATATTTGGGAAAAATGTGTGTTAACGTAAAAATTTACACAAGGGATGTTTTGAGATTGGGTTAAGTTTCTTTCTCCCTCTGAGGCAGAGAAACATGACTGTCACTGAGCTGGTTCTTTCTGCACTGGGTGTCAGAAATGAGCAGAGGCAAGCTGGAAGGGAATAGTTCAGACTGTGCAGAAAGCTGAAATCCATTCACCTGCTCATCTGGGCTGCAGTTTAACAAGTACAGAAGTCAGCATGTGGCAGGTTTGCCTGGAAATACACTTTGTGGAAGTGGTGTAGGATTCAGACCAAGATCCATGTCTAGATTGCATCACCAGGTTGGGCTGAAGGTTAGTGCCACATTAATGCAGCTATGTTGGTTTGGTACCAGATCCCATTTAAGCAGTGTTAGCCTGGGAATATCTTTCTTTGCATTGTGCTCTACTGCATGAAGCAAACTTTTCTTCCAGAAATGTAGTGAAATGAAGGTTACTTCAGGAGAAAAGATACTCTCCTATGGATTATGCTTTCAGTTGCACCTTTCTAGTATAATTATTAGCTGCCAACAAAAATAGAGGTATGGTAAAAATGACTTAAAATTTAGTTATCTTTGGGATTAGACACCTGTGTTGTGACTTTCCAAAGTTTTCTTTATCACCTTTTGAAAAGAACAATTTTCTTGTGAATTCACTGGAATGCTAGGACACACCTGGATTAGTCAAAAAACTAATTTATTTCCCAATGGGACACACTGTCCAAGTGTGTCCTTATGAAATCCCTTCCTTATTCTCATCCTCATTAACACTGCTGTAGTCATGTTCTGAGCACAGACTCTGCCTTTTTCAGCCCCTGAAATAGCACCTCAGCATGCAAGAGAGACTAACAGATTACTTCTGGAAGCGCTGAAGTGCGCTTCCATAGGAGGTACTAGAGCAGAATCTTGTCCTCCCATTGGCTTTTGAGAGAAGAATTAGATGCTAAAATATAGGGGTAGGAATCCTGAAACAAATTATTTTCTCACATATCTTGTTCTTCCATGTCACAAGGAGAAAGAAGCAAACCTGACATCTTTTCAGCTACGTCGGGATGCCTTGCACAGATAAATTTACGTGAGGAATAATAGTGTAATTCAATGAGTTGCCTTAATTTCCCCCTTGTTGTAGAGACCAGTGGGATTGGAAAAGTGAGCACACATGGCTGGGGGATGAGAAGACTGTATGAGTCTTCCTGCTCTTCCAAGCACTTTGACTGCACAGACCCTTGGTGTTTGGGATTCACATGACATTTGCCAGTGAAACAAAAGATGAAATAATAACTATTATAAAACAAGCAGCAGGCAAACACAGAATTCTGTCATTTAGAGAAATTAGGTTACCGAGCCTTCTGTCTCTCAAACATGTGATCTGAAAGGAAATCATTGCTCAGTTTTTCAGTTATGTGTTTCTCCATAAACACAGAGTGTCTAATCTCATCCTCATTTACACACCCGCACAGGCGCTGCACAATCTAGAGATTTATAAGATGTCTAAAGGCCACATTATTAATATGACCAAAGCAGTTGCCCATAAATTATATATAAGCCATGGACCGCATAACTTTGTATTCAGTTTTTCATACTTCAGCTGAAGTGGTGGGTTGTATAAATACTCAAGTATAGGAAACTGAGATGGAGAGCTATTTGCTATTTTAGGCATGTCAAGGCACCTTCACCTAAATATGCTGCTACAAGTTTGAGGCCATTGCTGGCCTGTGGCTTCTACAGACTTTCCAGGAATGACACCCAGCTGGGTAAAGGCCAAAGGCAACATGCTTCCAGAGGCTTCCTGAGGACAGTGATGGAAAGTTGTTGCTGCTCTGTGTCTTGCTAATGCTGTATTTCCCATCCTTTTTGTATACAGGAGCTCAGTGCCCAGGGCAGGCGGAAGAGTGGTGGCTACAGGCAGTGGTGGCAGCTGGCAGAAGCACTTGTGCCTGAGTCAGCTGGGAAGCAATGGTCCAGCACACCTTGGTCTGTGCTGTTGGAGCTTATCTCAAGAGGTAAGAACACAATTCAACCTCTGCTCCTGCTCAGTCAGGCCAATTACTGTTAATTAGTACCACATGAAAGCACAAAAAGGAAGCATCTTTTGACAGTCTCTGCTAGGAAGCAGACACCATTAACAGGTAAGTCACAGACCTGCCATGGTAAAAGAAGTTTTAATGAACATTTTATTTGGAAGTTGTGCCTTAGAGATGACGTCTGTGTCCTGCTGCCAGCCTAAGGATCCAGTTTACGTGGTGCATCACACACACACAGTGTGTGGTACAAAGGGTGAAGATTGGACTGTTTGCCATGGTGATACCTCAGACATAAACTAGAGGCTGAAAAGGTCCAATACTATTTTAATTTCAGTCAATTGATGTCTATAAAGCCCTGAGTAACTTGGTCTGATCTCACAGCTGACCCTGCTTTCAGCAGGTGGTTGGACTAGAGACCTCCTGAGGGCCCTTCCAACAAGATTTATTCTTTAACTTTATGGTTCTATATATTATGAGTTTACATTATAGAAAATGAAATATATATGTATGAAAACATGCATGTATATAGATAAAGTGAAAAAATATATTAATATACACACATATTAAAAGCTTCAAGATAGGCTAAGTGGAGATTTTTGCCCAGGAACCTCTTGGAGGGGTAAATTTGCCCCAAGGAAAGGAACTGCAGATTCCCATCAGCAGCTAGGTCTGTAAAGAGTCAGCTGGTGGAATGAGAAATTGTAGAGGTACATCAGGAAAACCAGGGTGTCAAAACCTTGCTACAACTCTGTGTGTGTATGTCCCAATGTAGCTCGAAAATAGAGGAAATATGGGAAAATACTGTTAAGGTTCAACTGTTCCTCTGCTCTGAAATAGCAGGTCTCAGGTGTGCATTCAGAGTCTGTCCCTTAGTTGCTTTCAAGGTTTTAAATGCTATGACACGTTTGTGATCCCAGGAAAAAGGCAGTAATTTTTCCTATAAACTGTAGATTGTTTTTCACGTCTATATTTAACTAGTATCTTGGGGAATTCACTCTACATTTCCCTTGGGTTTTTGGCCACAAATCCATCATGAATTACGCTTTTAAAACTTTTATGATTAATAAGGTATTATATTCCTTCTATCCATTAAATATTTACCTTTGGTTTAAAGTGATGTTATGGCTTATTTTGCAAATAAGCATCCCATGGAAGGCCAGGGGGACCTTACTGCTGAGTTCTGGAGGTGAAGGGGGTCTGACTGATGGGTAGGAGCTCACTGGGTGAAATGGCAGTGTAACAGGGCCATCTGCTGCAGAGCCTAGGAGATGAGGTCTAGCTTATCCTGCCTGTCTACTGACGGGTACTACCTGCTGTAAATGTCCATCTGGCCTTTCAAGTATTTGTAATCTACAGATGCATCATTTATTGGTCTGTGCTCCATGCAAGTCCAGCAGGATGCTAAGCTTCAGAGTGGACTTTTGTCAGGAAATATTTATAGCCAAATCCCAGAGCAGGGGTCATGCAATGCTGCTGTGCTCAGAAGTGAGGTGACATCTGCCTGTTGCAGACCGTGACTTTTAAGGTCTTTCCTGCTTGGGTGGAACAGTTACCATATAAATGGTCCATAAAAGTATGTACCCACCACAAACATCACCAGTGTCTGAGAGTAAACGAGAAGTCAGGTTTGTGATTCAGCTTATTGTGTTTCATATTATTTGGGTGTTGACTGGAGCAGAGTGGGGAGGAAGAAAAATAAACCACACAGAACTTAGGACCAGGCAGGAATTTAAGTGTTGTCATAAAGTCCAGCAGATGAAAGGGGAAAAATCAACCTTTTCCTCATTTTGAGAAGTCATTCTGGTTAGCCACAGGAAAGGATTTTGCCCAGTATAAGCTAGGTTTGATGATATACGCTCTGCTATAGAAGAGGTGGATTTCTGAATATATTGCAAGGAAGGACATGACAGCGACTTTTGTAGCTGTGAAGGAAGATAGGGGTAGGACACTGATTGCAATAAACATATATGTTGCCCATTTTTTTTAATCTATTCTCTAGGGTTACTCCTTTAGCCAAATTCCTCCTACCATTTACTGTGGAGGTTCAGGAAGCTGCAGCAGACAGGTGGACATACATACAGACATGCATACATCCCTAAATATAGCAGACATGCATACATCCCTAAATCCAACTTTCCTCTGCCCACCCACTCCCACATCAGATTCAAGGCAAACTTAGTCCTGAAATACCATCAGCCCTGCTAACCTTGCTGCGGGAAAAGCTGGACCCCAGTCCCATACCCTTGGGTGCCAAGGCTGTCATCCTGCACAGCCAGCTCAGCAATTCCTCGCCAGATGCTGGTCCTTTAATGTCACTGCTGCCCTTCCTCACCCATGGCCAACCTGGAGCCCAATGCCCAGAGGAGAAGCTACACCAGCTAGCAACATGTGGAACACAGCTCTGCAGGACCCTGCAACTTTATCCCAAAGGATGGGCCTTCCCCTTTCACACTGCTTCTGCTAACATTCACTCTCCCGACACAAGTCAAATGTCGTGAGGTTTGCGATAGCACTGTGGGCAATGATAACACCTCTTCTCTGTGCCATACTGTCAGCTTAAAGGGCCTAGAACAGTTAGCAGAGCTGGTTGCTGCACTGGCCCCTCCATCCCTCAGAGGGAAGAAGGCTTCTGGGTATGTGGAGCTCTGCTTTGCACTGGGGTTCGTCCCTGGATTCAAAGCCCTCCCAAGAGTCCTCCCACACACTGCCCTCAACCAAGCAACGGCTGGGTGCTGGAGAGAAGTTGAGTTTACTCTGGGCTTCTCCCATGGAGCACTTTACTTTGGTTCAGCACTTCTTTGTTGTTTGGTAATAAAAGCTAAACCAGCTTCTTCTACCAGCACCTCTTTATCAGAAGAAGAGTATCACGATTCAGGACATCAAATGCTGCACTTGTGCCCTCAGGAGGGAACGTAGAGGATGGGAAGAACAAGAAGATGTACCAGCCCATATCTCTTTGAAAGGCCAAACAAGCACTGAGATGGAGTGAGTGTGTTTATCTAGGGGCTGGTCTTTGCATTCTCAGATCCTGGTGCTGGAAGTGGGAATTAGGCATAGGTGTCTCTTTCCTCCTTTAATGAAAAGATTCAGGATATCATGACATTTGTCATATATGTCTTACTGACTTGCAAGAAAATGATGTGCTTGGTGTATCCCACAGGCAATAAGGAATGAACTCGCACCCTGCCTTCGTGCCACACTGAAGTTCTGTGGAGTTATTTCTATTTCACAAAAAAGGAGAAATAAGTAGGACCCCAGAGATACTAATGAAATATCTGTCACACAGCATGTCAGTGGCAGTGGCAGCATGAAAGTGCACAAATCCTGACCAGTCCTCTACTGCAACCCTGCTGTTAGCTGGTCCCTGTGTATTTCCCGACAGATCCCATTATTGCTCTGCCTGAGAGTCTTGCTTCAGGCTTTCAGCTAAATGGCAAGTGAAAATCTCAGTTGCTCTATGCTCTATCTGTAGTCAATAGCAAGAGATGTAGGGGAAAATCATGGGCTGAACCTCAATATGTAAGTGCTGATCCGCTCCATTAACTGTGATCAGAGACTAACCAAAACTAATTCCAGTTCTCGGGTAAATGTCTAAAATTGCACAGGCCCACACCAGTCATATAAATGCACCCTATCGTATACTCAGAGCAGTGTGCTTGAAATGCACCATCACCTGTTCCTGGAAGCTGGGAGAATACATTCAGCGCCATTTTTTGGTGTTGTTTTTTTTTTTTTCATGACAAGCTGCAGGTTTGTGTATACAGAGCTCATCTATCTGTACCTCTGCTTTTCAGCTGAGGAGACGTTGCTTAAATAGCTCTGTGTGTGTGAACATGGTTATCTCTATTGTTCTGCTTCTTGCCTGATTCCTTTTGGTGGGTGTGGATCACTGCACAGGCTAAAGCAGTACGAAAATTCCCAATCTGACTTGGTTGCAGTGTGCCTGATGGGCTGATAGCTTCCATGCCATCCTTTCTGCATTGGGGATATGTTGTCAGATTTGGAGCTGGAAATATGAGAGCATCACTGATCAAATGTACCAGGCTGCAGGGTCCTGGAATTATATTAACATCACACCCAGAGAGTTTCTTCAACCAGAAAAGAGCAAAGGTAAATTCTTGGTCCAATGCAAATCAATGACAAGACTTGTATGTATTAAAATTTCATGTCTTTCTGAAAGGAAGAAGGCATGGGAGATTTGCTGATTCTTGTGCTACATAAAAAAATCACTCATCTGCTTTCAAAAATCACTGACATGAAAACATGGATTCACATTACACTAGAAGAACCAGTAACAAAGTAACAGGAGATGAGCAAATCATGCTGTAAGTTAGGAAAAAATATATGCGCAACAAAGCCATTGGGTAAGTGCTCGACAGGTTTTTTTAATGTTTTAAGTTGGAAATTAAAATTAGCTGAAACTAAAGCTCTTCAGAGTTTCAAAGATTTTCATGTTGGTTTTTAAACAAATTAATTTAATTCCAAAAAGAGCCTTCAGTTTTCAAAATTGCGAAGTTGTTGACTTACTTTTTTCCAGCTTGAACAGCTTCAACTTCCAATTCATAAGAAGTGTAAAGTTATTTCAATCAAAATGAATTTTTTTTTTTTTGGTCTGTATCTAAATTAAAATTTTCCTGGAGTTTTGGTCAAAGAAAATTGTGGTTATTTTAACTTTATGTGTAAATGCTGAGTGGAAAAATGCTTGGGTGCTTAAAAAAACTCTGCATGATAGAAAAATTATTAAGAATCATGTACTGGAACCAAGATTGTCAAGTGACAGACTAAATCTGGACTCTATTAAGAGTGTATGCATTTAAGGCCACAAAAGTACCTGGAGCATCAGAAAAAATTTCAAAATAATTAAAGTTTGAATTAATGAACTGCCTTTTCCTTTGGATAAGCTGTTACTGCTCTCAGGTGTCTTCCTGGCAGGGGCAGAAGCACATTACACACCATTGCCATCCCTTGTGATCAGCCTGCCAGGACCCAACTTCTGTGAAGTTCTGTGCTCCTAAAACCTTTTGATTTCAAAAATTTCAAGACATTCAGGTGACCTCTGAAGGAGGGAAAAGTTCAAGATCCAACCTGACAGTTTCACATAGTTTCCGTCGTTATTAATCTATCATTATTGAGGGGCTCTTGGGATGGAGCATGTTGTATCATACACATATTTATCCTTCAATTCCTCTTGGAGATAGTTCTCATTCAAAGCACAGCATGGTGTTTCCTATCAACTCAGTCAGCTGAAAATATCAGTTTAATAATACATAGAAATGCAAGCTCAACCTAGATGCTTCAGAAGAAATTTAGACATGTAACAACAAAAAGACATGATGCTCTACACTTTACTTGTTTCCATTGTAGATCTATTTAGCCTTGCTATGGTGTAATATTAATAACAAACCTAAGCTTAGATCTATGTGATGGCAAATACAGAGATGTCATGAGCTGCACGGCCAGTCCCCATGAAGTTAGCTTATATCATTGCCAGATCATCCACTCTCTCTACGCAAGCCTCCGGCACAGCTAGCGTTTTATACTTTGTCATCAAGCCTAAAGACCTGTAACACAGGTAATTGCACTATCCCACATATTTACATATTTTATACTGGTCTGGTTCTATGGCAGGAATTATTGTCTTATTATTGCAAAGACATTAGCCATTGACCAGGGTCCAGCTATTATGTAAATTCATAAAACAACGAGGAAGAGAAGGCCAAGTCTTGGCATAGGCCTAGTAGGGAATTGCCTAGTGAAGCAGGTGGTGCAATGGCTGTTGGTCTCCAGACATCTCCAGCCGAAGCCAAACTGGCTGTGAATGAAATGGAAGTTGGTGTGTGGAAGTACATAACGTTTCCAAGACCACCTGTTGCCTCCTTCACCTCTTCCTTCTGCTGGAAACAGGAGAGGTATCAAGCTTGGTTTTATTTAGATTTCGCACCATGCTCCTTGTCCCTCTTCTTTCTCCCTTCTTGTGACAGGCATGGCCTTGCCTGGGTACCACCCTGGCCTGAACTTTGATAATAGGTGCTAGTGGAAATTCATCTGGCTCTTACTATGACTAATGAACACTTCATTAATTGCAGTGACATGCTGTATGTACCAAAAGAGAAGTTATTACCTGTAAAGTTTACTTTCAGGAGATAATCTTTGTACAGCTTCCTGCCATCCAGATGCTTCATGGCATCACAGAGTTTGGTGGTATTTGGACACAGGGTCCGCTGCATTTTATGCAAGGCATGGGCCATCGCATAGACAGCATTCACAACAAACATGATCTTGGACTCTTGCTCATAGTTGGAACTGTTGATGGTGAAGTGCTTGTCACAAGCCTTTTTATGTGGTTTTCGGTTCTGGAGATTACACTGGAATTTTTGCTCCCAGAAGTCCTTGAACCAGGGGTTGCGCTTGTTATTGTAAGGGCTAAGGCTTTGGAAATACCTGTCAAACTCTTTAACTGGATGGGAAGCAAGTTCCAAGGTTATTGCCCCAGAGGCTATGTGCTCATTACCCTTGACGATACTCTCTTGTGCTCCCCATCCGTCACTGGCAATCCAGGTAAAGGAAACGTTGAAGCGGTTGGCAGCTGCAATGAGCTCCCGAGAGTCATCGCCTCGCATGAAGAGCACCACCACTCTGGCGTTGGGTTTCTGGAGCAGCTCTCTGATCACGCCGTCGTAGGACTTCCTGATGTTGGACCGGCCCACTTTCTCAGAGGTGGCAATGCAGATGTTGCGGAGGCGAGCTTCCTGCTCGAAGGCTTCAATCCCTGTCTCCCCATAGTCTCCTTCTGAAGCAACTGTTGACACGTAAGTCCAGTTGAAGTACCGTAGGATTTCAGCCATGGCTTTTGCTTGGTAGAAGTCAGGGGGCACTGTCCGCGCAAAATAGTCGTAGCGGGACTTGTCGCTCAGCTTGGCACTGGTGGAGGCGTAGCTTATCTGGGGAATCTGGAAGAGTCTGAGCAAATTTGCCACCTAGAGGGGGAAGAATACAGGTTTTTTAAAAAGGGTGATATTTATAAGACTAATGGAAAAATCTAGGTAAAGGCATAAACAGTGTTTTTTTAATGAGGTGTTCTGACAGTCACAGATTAAGGGTGTTGATAGAGGATGTTGATAATTTATTCTGGTGAGAGCAATGCACTGTGCATATGCAGAACGGCTGTTCTCCTCAGTTAATTTATAGAATCATAGAGTGGTTTGGGTTGGAAGGGACCTTAAAAATCACCTAGTTCCAACCCCCCTGCCATGGGCAGGGACACCTTCCACTAGACCAGGTTGCTCAAAGCCTCATCCAGCCTGGCCTTGAACACTTCCAGGAATGGGGCATCCCCCAATTTCTGTTGAGCTGACTCTGTTTAAACCAACAGAGAATTCGACAGAAACAGCTAATGTACTTCAGTCTCAGCTCCTTACTAAGGTTTGGGAATTTGCATGTCTTTCCTGTTTGTAGTGTGATTCATCTTCTCTAAGACTCATTGTATTTGATAACCAAATGCACAGATAAGATATACATTTCTCTTTTATGCAAATATCACAGATATACATGTACAGGTCTTTTACACAACTTCTGACCACACTTATTCCAGCTCTAAGTCCCCATCCTTCCTAGCTATTATTCTTTTAAACTCTATATTCTGACCTCATCTGGCTACAGTCTTCCTGAGATGGAATATTTGTTGCATGTTAGTTCTCCTCAAGTGATGCAGAATGTCATGTTAACCTACAGCTTTTCACAAATAACAAAAAACTTCTAATAATCTCCAATTGACCTTCTTGTGTGGTTTATGTTGTCCAAAGTATTTTTTTTTTCCCATAAGATACTATGTCCCTTGCTTACATATTCCCAAATCTACTCTGTTGCTCTCACAGCAGTGTAGCTCCTGATTATATCTGTAAAGAAATGAAGAAAAGTTATGTCATTTTTTTCCCCCCCCTGTAACTTCTCTTAAATGACAAAGGGAAGACTTTGGAGTTCTGGTCTTGGTGAGTGGAAGCTCTGTCCAGTAAATTAAATTTAAAGATGATCTTGGGGTACAGGCTGACAAAACCATTTGAAAAGCAATAGTGTACTTGAGATTCCTAAGGGAAAATTATTAGAAATTGCCCAGTCAATTAATTTTTCACATTTTCCCCAAATGTTTCTCTGACCACAGACTATGTCTGTGAGAATTCAAAGGCAAAGGACTGTTTTGAAAAAATGTTATGGAAAATGGCAAATTTTGAAGGCTCAGACGTCAATAGCAAAACAGACAGTCTGGTAAAAATAACTAAAAGAATTTTACTGCTTTTTTTTTTTGGCAACCCTTATCTCTTGGGTTTTTATAGATTTAGATTCTGTCTTTTCTTTAGTGCAGACACTGGACCAGTGTCTTGCTGTGACTCCATCTCCCACTGTAAACTGATGTAATCTCGTGGCCAGACTCTGCTGTCAAACCATACTTTCACAGTGCCTTTCGCAATCACCTCAGCCATCTGAAATGGGGGATTTCAGGAGAACTTTGTTTTCCTTTCCTTCTGGGGCACCAGGGAAGAGAAGGTGGGATGCCCTGGCATCCCAGCTGTATCTGAGGAGCTGAAGCATGTCCTTATAAAATAAATCATTAGGACTGGTTTATTTTAGTTTAAACCAAGATAGAACCTCTTTTCCACTGCTTGGAAGGATTTTCCTGACAGGGAGCTTTGACTAACACCCTGTGTTTTTGCCTATGGATGTAGGCACATGCCTGGGAAGTGCTGTGGCTGCACAAGATGCTGTTCCTTAGGAAACAGCTGATGCATCCTTAACCACCATGCTAGGTGGTAATGTGCATTAAACTGCCTTGTACTGGAAATGTGGGATTTAATTTCTATTGTGGTGATTGAAATGAAGAGCTTTAAAGCAACAGGGTGGGCTGAGAGGCTTGTTTTGTCACTGAGGTGCAGTGGATGTTCTGAGCATTGTTAACACTCTGTGGCTTTGTAAGTTTTCATTACATGCCCACATATCCACATGGTTTGGTTCACGTCTTCACTCAAAAAGAGCACTTTGATTTGGTAATAAGAATGTCCTCAGTATAGCTATTCTGGAACATTTCTTGCAGAGCCATGTGGGCTGGAATAGCTATTCTTGTCTCAGTTTATTCTAGCAGGAATTATTTTATTTGAGCTAAACCATAATAAGGATATGCACACATATCATTCTGCATTTTCCTCCCCAAAATGGCTAAAAAAGAACTCAATTTTCTAGCTAAAGCCGTGCTATTCTGTGTGTAGACAAGCCTTCAGCTCACAGAAAGATACTCCTAAAAACTATAACGCTTATTTATTTATTTATTTATTTATCTATTTACGTATTTATTTTTAGTCTAAGCACCAGAAGTATTGATATGCAGGGAAACAGAACTACATCCCCATCTTACAAGGGGAGCCTGAGCCTTGGATGTCACTATACTTCTAGGGCCCCGGCTAACTGCCTGCAATTCTGCTTCCTGTGATTTGGGGAGAAGAAAGCTTTCCTGTGGCAATGCTGTTTGCTGTAACGCTCTTCAGTGCAATGCTATCCGGATGGTTGGGGTTTCACAGACAAAAAAAAAAAAAGAATAAGTCTGATAAGTCATATGGGATAGTGACCCTATTGTACCTGAGAGCTGCGATTGATATGGGACTTCAGTGAAGTTTTATCTAATTCAGATCTGTACACTCTTCTAGAAATTCTTAAGTTGGGGATTTCCTAGAATATTGCAATATCTTGATTTTAGGGATTAATTTCTCAAAAGAGCTCAGGTTTCAGGCACTTAGCTGATGCAGCCAGTTTCAGAACAGTCCCTCCTTCCAGCCATTTCCATGCTGATTTAAACATCTGATTCCAAAAATCAGATCCTGATTAAATGAACAACATGATAAGGGTATGGGTAAGAGGCTCTGGAGAGGAGCTGATATCTAAGGCTAAGACACAGCCTGAGATATTCTGCATTGTCTCAGTGTGGTAGAGGACAGTGCATTGTGAAGCAGAATTATGTGCACTGAGATTGAACCAGCTGAGGTGCACCTACACCATAGCTCCATGCTGCCTTGGGATGTCAGCAACAGCTTCAAAATTTCAGTGTAGATCCAACTTCTGCTAACCGAATTAATCTATTCTGGCAAAGCTCCAGGCAGCAATTTAATCAAGCCATGGTGCATGCAATTAGAGCCTGAAATCCATATGTTGGCACTTAAGTAGCAGTAGTAGCCTGTTTTTTTTGCTGTGAAAACCAGCGGGTTTTGCAGATGCTTAGCACCTTTGAAAATAAGACTGGATGTTCCATTGCTGCAGCTTTAAAACAACTGCTTTGCACAGCTTGCTCTGAAAAAAGTGTGTAGATATAGTCAGATTCCAGCACGATGGGAAACCTTCATCTGCCCTCGTGCTGCTGGGTTTATTTATTAGTGTAGCCACTGTCCTGTGCTAAAATGTCCACTTCCAAGCAAAGCTGGCTCTCACCCAGCTGCTAGGTCAGCAAGTGATGCATAAGGAGCTGCCCAACATGAGCATGGCAGAAAGTCCAGCGCGAGCCATGTCCCTCCATCGGGACAGACTGTACCAGCAAATCCTCAAAATGGAGTGGCCAGGGCCGTGCCAGAGACAACTGATGTCCCTCTCACGGCGTAGGGGTCGCATCTGTCACCTCTACTTCTCTGGGCATCAGGGACAGTACAAATACTTATGGGAAATTGCTAATCTAGTTTATAACTGAAAATGGTTTCCTAATACTTTTCTTCAATGAGCAGTGAATTAGGTACAGCTATCAAACGTGTGAATCTGATTTCTGAGTGTATTTCTGGCCATTCAAGGGTCCTGATGATAGATGGGGTCAGGTAGACAACACATATATGTCTCAGAAACTCATATATGGATTTATTGGATCCCATCAAGCATATTGCCTATCCTCTATAGGACTTTCTTTTCCTGGCAGTAAGTTTTATTCTGATGTTTTTGGTTAAAATTTCCCTTTTTAACAGCTCAGGGGCTGTTAAATGTGTTGTTTGAATGTGTATAGGGCTGGGGAGCACAGGAAACACTTTGGGAAAAAACATCTCAAAAGTGTTAGAACAGATAGGGTTTCTTCACAAGTGTGTATCACACCTTTGGTGGGCAGAGGAGGACCCTTGTTAGATGGCAGTGCTCCCTGCACTTCTAAAATTTTACCACACAATAATCTCATGGCACTTAACATGGCTTAATGAATCTAGTTTCACAGAGCTCCTTTGAGACAGGGATGAGCTCCTGTGGATGTTTTGAACGGGCAGTAAATTAGGCTGCTGAGCAGAATGGGATTGAGGTAAAAGAGGTTTCTCTCTGCTGAGAAACCGGAGAAATCCCTGTCTCTCTGAACTGCAACCTCTCCTAACGGAGATTCGGTTGCTGGCTTTGTTCTCCTGAAAAAGTCTTTCTGTTCCTGAGGATAAGTTACTTGTCCAGATTCCTATGGCAAGACTGTGGCAAAGCCATGTCCTGAGGATTTCCTAATGTTTAGATCATTGCTATAACACAGGAACTGAGCTTTTGCTTTAAAGAGATGTTGACTGCTGCAAGTGTAAGTTCTGTCTAGTTCCTAAATGACGGTGACTTACAGTGTGGGCTTTATGCTATTATTTGGGTAGCTGCAGGTCAAACTACAGCTAAAACATTTACTCTAATATTTTGTTTTAAATTTCTTATTTGACTTTTCTTTTAAATCTAAAAATATTTTAACCAAATTTTGGCAGAAAGTGTCATTTTAGAAAGGCGAGAAAGAAATATTGGTTCTGAAAGGGCTGGAGTGTGGTTGCGCAGTAAGTGGTGGGCATAAACCTAATGGAAAGAATGTTATGCCTGGGACATTATACTAGGCACTACTGAAGACAGTCTCTACACAGGGGCTATGCCACCACCTGCAGCAGAAAATATCCATTTGAAATCAGCTGGACTTCAAGCTCTGACCCCAGGAATGCATCGGCAATGCGGACATCCCAGTTCTTTTAATTGTTAAAGGTCAGTGGCAAGGAACTAAGCCAGAAACAATGAATTTATTTAGGAGTCCCAGCCTGGCCTGTACTCCAGTGAAATCTGACATGTTGCAGGACTGAAGCAGTGGTTCCCACCAGCTTTTTCTCTCTTTGATGTTGAGGGCTCTTTACTACTTAGTGAGTGCTGTTCCTTAACAAAATTCTTTCCAAAAGGTAACTCAGGAAAAAACAATTAATTACCAAACAAATAAAAATGTCTGTGTTGTTTATTACAGGGGGAAGGGAGAAAACAGTGTTTTCAGCCTTGCTCATCTCCTGCAAATTTTGGCAATGAAGCTGGAAAAATATAACGAAATATTCTCAGCAATTCAATAGCTGTCACATCCAGAAAAGCATTGTTTGAACAGTAAAATAATTGCATCTGTGAAATGAACATCAGTAATAGGGAATACTGTCAGAATAACATCTAGGATTTGTGCAGAGGACCCGGGAACTTCCTTTTATATGCATGTTCTGTGTAATAAAAAATAAACCAAGAAGGACATGCAGAGAAATGTTGGAGAGAAGAATTGTTTGGAAATCTTTTTTTCTTTTTTCCTGCAGGGGATAGCACAGAGAGCTGTCACATATGCACTCTGCTTCCATACAGAAGCTAAACACTCAGCTGGCACAATAAGAAGAGGTCTGGGCAGAAAACCTTGCTTTCCATGAGGAGTGCAACTCTTCTTTGAGACTTGGTAAACCTGACTGTGAGTGACTCATGTCACATTTATACATGATGAGAAAAGGGACTAAAACTGGGGTTGATAGTTCTAAAAGCATGAAATGGCTTCTGGAGTTAAAAGAGCTATCATTGATAAATATGGTTATTTAAGACTCATTGACTGATGCAGAAGGGATAAAATGAGTATGGGCGATGTGAAGATGTCCCTAACTAGTTCCTATTTTTGGCCACTGTTTCTTGTAGTTGCATCCTTTCCCACTCATAACACAGTAGGGCTCCTTCTTTTTTACCTGTGATCTCGTGGTTTACTTGCCTATCCTTGTAATATCATTTCATTTCCCTTTGACAAAAGGAGAAAATACTCACACTGAAGAAAAAAATAAAATAATAACCCCCCCACACACACACACACACAAAAAACAACCTGCAAAGGAATCAGTTAAAGTGACATCTTCAAAGAAGCCAGCCAGAGGGAGGTACTCGCATGTCTTTGAAATCTCTAGGAAAGACCTGTCCAGTGCTGTTTGGGCACTTTGAAAATCTCAGCTTAGTGACTGTTCAGTTTCTGAATGTGGAATAGAAACAAAGAGAGGAACAAATAGCAAGGGTCTGGCTGAGAGGTAGCAGAGGGAGAGAAAGAACAGAGATAAAACAGGGATTTGTTTAAAGGAGACACCAGGAAGTCAGCAAGTGCAAGTGTTGCCTAAATGCCAGTGGGACGTGGCCCATCTCACAGATAGATCTTTTAATAAGGAGCTGGTTTAATTTTGCAAGCACAAAATCACCTGAGGCTGTTGTGGCACAGCTGAATGCAAATCCCCTCTCAAGCACGGAACAAATGGCATATGCGGACTGTGGTCCATGGGTAACCCACACAGTCCTCCACATGTATGTCTTGCCTGTAGCCCCATTAGGTCCATTGAAAAGGGGACAGAGCCCCATATATTTTGCACTTTTTCCAGTGGTTATGGAAGTCACAAGGTATTGTTAATACCCTGGTTGGAAGATGGTTTATCCTTGGAGGAAGAAAATGGAAGTGAATAGCTTTCAGGCTCTATGAGCCCTTGGCAGGCTCATGTGGCTAAGGAGAAATGAAAGCCAGTAAAAGATTGCCAGTAAATGAGTACATATTCTGAATTTCATGCCAGATGGTCACTCACTCAAGACAGAGACTTCAGCTTTTGTGATAGCAGTAATGTACCTTTAAACCTTCTCTAGTGGTTTTGCTACAGTTTGCTTGAGACACAGCAAGGCATTCAAGAGAAGACAGCTGGGTACTGGTTTCTATTCTGCCATTTTTCCTGGATGAGGGTCTAATTTGGGAATAACT
>NW_010252004.1:47633-65647 GCF_000690775.1 Eurypyga helias | reverse complement strand
TAGGTTGCTAGCATAAAGGAAAGTTTACACAGGGCGAAAGCCTTACATTAACAGCAATATAGTGGATATGGAAATGCAAAGCCCAGTCCACCTAAGGGAATGTCTTAATGTTTCAAGAGAGTTGACCACAGGGAATGGACCCAAATCTCATTTTGAGAAGATGGGTCCACTTTGCTGAAACAGAGAAGAATAAATCCAGCACTTAAACAGTCTTATTCCTGCTTACACATGCATATTCCTGACAGAGCTGACCTCAGGACTTTAAACATGGCATTGGGATTAGCTATGCAAGTGCTTCTCTCTGCAAATGAACAATGCTTTTTCCTTCTCCTTTCTACAATGTCACTGAACATCTCCAAGGAACATATGTTTGAAATTTCTCTTGTAAACTAGGAGAGAGAATAAAATCTGGTTTAAATGAAAAGCTACAAACCCAAAATAAGGTTCTCCAAAATCTGGAGAATTCACCTTCTGATCCTAGATTCAGCTAAGGTCAGAATTTTATCTCATGAAAACAGCTTTTTTACATAAGGCCTTCCATTGACTGAGAATCCTGGCTCAGATTTTGAGGGATCAAATGTTATGCAGATACGGCTCACTGCTAATTTAAACACAACATCTGAAAACTAATTATCCAGATCATCATTAACGATAATAGCCTAGTCTGACCAGAAAACAATTAAGCATTTTGCATTCTCTTGCTGGTTTTAGTCTCTGCAAAAAGTGCCTATCGCGCATACTGACTCAGTGGGGAAGGTGCTCATTGCTGATTTACCAGCAAATTCTTTTATCTTTGGTGGGAGGATAATGAAAGAAGCAGAAAACTGACAGCAGGAGCATCGTCAAGTGATTTGGCAGACAGCTGTCCAGACAAAAATCTGTAGAGGGAAAGTGAAAGGAGGGGAAGAAAAGGTATTGCAATACAATGGCAAATTCACAGGAAGAAAAAAAAAAGAGCAGAAATAATTTCTTGTCTGAAGAATCAACATGGCTTATTTTAAGGCTAAGAAACTGCACTGGGCACTTTATGATGCTTACAGATCTCAGACAAAAGAGAAATGATTGACAGGGCTACATCGGGAAGCACCCAGCTCCCGAGGGCTGTTTGTAAGTGCGGGAAACGGGGGTGCTCAGCCTAATGAAGGGGCTTGATGCTCAGCAGTGGTACGATCCCTGTTGTTACTTTACTCAGGTGACTGTCTCTGAAATCTAGCAGTCTGGCGCCGCACCAAAATGTGTGGCTTTAATACTTTGAAGTCCTTACATCTTCAGGCTTGAGTCTGCAATGTCTGTTATCCTCGACAGGGATTTTCTTTTGAAACAGAAGTCATGACTGGCCGTGTGAACAAGATGAGCATAAGGAGTGAAGGGCTTAATTGAATCGCTTCTAGATAGTGTGAAATATGGAGGAAACCTGGAAAAGAAAGACCAAAGGAAGGCCAGCAAAATCTATGTCAAAGTGAGGTAATCAGCTGAATACTTTTCTAGCTGGAAAATGCTTGATGACACATTGAATGATTTGTGAACCTATTTCTTCATTTTTCTGAAGAACTGTTTAAGAAAGTTCTTATATTTGAACATCTCTTAGCAACTATAGGGAAGCTGAATAGCATGTAGAGTAATATTAGACATATCTATTGTGTCCCCGTCCCTCATAAGTTTTGAAAATTGGTCAGCATACAGATATGCATACAGCTATATTGTCATTTTTCACATGTACTGAATGAGAAAGTCTTTTGCTAGGACTTTCCATCTGACAGCTGGTCTAAGACCAAACTTTTGGAATATGAAGCATTTGTATATACTATGTATATTCAGTGTCTACTGCTTCCAGTCTGCTGTCTCAGATATGGATTTAGTCACATGTCAGTGGTCACCAGAGACTGGCTTCAGAGGGACAGATGGACAGATGATGTGCAAGAGGTCCCAGGCCATTTTAGGAGCGTGGCATGCCTGCCTCAGGGTTTCTGAGAGGGAAGGAAATATCTGTAACATTTATTCAACTTGTACCTACTTTTATAGAAGTGCCTTGTAGGCCACTTCATGTCCTTTAGACATAGTTGAATTTAGGGCCGACTGAGAAACAGACTAACCACAGATCACTAGACCAAAGGTGTAGCAAAACCACTGCCAGCTCTACACCAGTGGCAAAGAGCAAGCATAACGTGTTTCAAAATATTTTACCAGTCTTGCAATACTTGCAGCTCTGGGAATTGCTGAGACAGGTGTTATCTATAAAGAATTTCCTAATTTTTTCTAGTCACTTCTTGAACCCACTTAGTTTTACCAACCACAACAACCTGCCATTTGCTGGTTTCACTGATGTACCCTTTGTCAGATTGGAAGAGACAATGAATAATGTTTTCCTTAACCATTAGTGTTGTCTACGGTTTTGTAGCTACCATTTCTCCTCTTCAGAAATCTCTTTTCCAGCCCTGGAACTTGTTCTTCATGCTCCAGGTGATGAGAGCCTTCCTGGTGAAGGTTACAACCCTGATGTGCCAGCTGATCCACAGTGGGACAAGCCCACTCCCAGTATGAGAGGCGACTGAGGTGCTGCTCTGCAGAAACTATTTTCCTGTGCTATGGGTTACCATTTGCCCATGTATTCCCTACTATGAATACATAGACAAGCCACACACTGGAACACAAAAGGGAATAAAATCTAATTTCTTAAAATGCTGTTTCTGTGCTCATGCATATGATGGAAACTGGCCTTGCTCCCAAGGTGATGGGATTTAACACCTTGACAAGAGCAGGAGCCAGTTACCCAATGTGACTGTGACTGAAATGAGCAGTGGATGAACTCTTGGCCAATTTATGGAACAGGTAAATGAAGCTCCCTGAGCTTTCTGTCACTCCTGGGATGGCCTGTTTCAGTCATGTCCAGCACTGTCAAGGCTTGATGCCTTTGGAAATCTACAGCTGACCATTAGGAAATATTAGATGCAGAGTCTTAGCCTACCTGAATCTGGGCTTAAGACATGACTCACTAGTAATTTTGAGTGATGGGAAATGTCTTATATAATTTAACCCAAAATAATGGGATATAGGTAGATTTGTCAGCTTCGGTGAAGCTAGGCACTATTTTTGCTCATGGATAGTGCACATTGGCAGTGGAGGGAAACTTCAGAATATCTAAGGCTTCACTGCCATAAGAGTATGTACTCTGGAGAGGAGAAATACAGAATTTCTGATTAAAAAAGAGGGCAGATATGTTCTTCATGTTAATTTAATGGAAAATAATGCCAAGGAATTAAAATTTTATCATGAATTTATAAAAAAAATGGGAAGTCAAGATCAAAGGGAGTCAACATTATGTTTAGTCCCTTACAACTGAAGCCAAACATGTAATAAATCTACAATTGGAAGGATACGTGGAACATTTAACCCACCTCCAACTTTACACCTTTGCAAGCCAGTAAATGCTCTCCAACACCCTACCGAGACCCTGTTTGGGACCAATATTGTAAAACCAAAAGCTGCAGTTACAGTGTGCCAGGAAGAGGGAACAAGATATGCTGAGAGCATCTATCTTCTCTGCTGGACTTCTGACAGTGCTTACACTGCACTCTGCCTGGCAACATTTCCTGGCAAAAACTGTCTTAATATGAACTATATATGGAAACAAATGGAAAGACTGCAAATTTAGAATCCTTTCAGAAACTGTATTGCCTGCATGGGATATTTGAGACCTCACTCACTGAACTCAGCAGAATGATTTTCATTGGCTTCTGTGTGCCTAATTAGACACTAAAAACTTGCAATTGTTTCATTAGGTGCAATTTAAGTTTTTGGCTATTGTGCCATTTTTATATATTCTTAGCCTGAAAGTAAGATAAGAATTACTTCTTCATTTTAAATCTCTATTTTTTAAATGACAAATTTTATTTACGTGCAGCATGGCAGGCATACATATATTCAGAAATACAGGAGTTCTAAATTATTACTGATGTGAATGCAGAGGTCTGAACTTAGAGTTGAAAAAGTCTCATTAAAGCCAAAGCTCAAACTAAGTATTAAGACTTCTGAAAACTTTAGATGCCCTCAGGATGCACCATAACTAGTGGACGGGTGCCAGAGGTTTAAACTACAACAAGTGTTTTAAAAAGTAAATCAAACTAATATAAATTCAGTAGAAATTATATGTTAGATTGACCCCTATGGTAAAGTGATCAAGCTGGGACTTGCTTTATTGACAAACTTTTGTAAGCAGAGGCTCGCTCACAGGAATGGCAGATGAATGGTTCTCACCTGATGGGGCTCCTGGGACTTACCTGTATGGAGACGCTGCTATAGGAACCGCCTATGACTCCTGCGATGAGTAACGGTAAATTCTCTTGAATGGCATACGAGCCATCAGGGCACATATACTCTGTTTCATCCACTTTAGTCAAAGATGCCCGCACGAACTCCAGAGACTGTTCTAAGGCATATGTATCCCTGGAACATGTGTCCAAGATGTGAACTCCAAGCTTAACTCCTGGCAGCAAGTAGTTGTCTCTGTTGATTTCATCAATGGCAAACAACATGGCCTCCAAGCGCTGGATGCCTCGGTCTTCATTGATTCTGCCACATTCTTCTATCCCAGTGCCTTTTTCGTTGACTGGGAATAAGCCACCTAAAACCAGGTCTCCTTCTATCTTAATTTCCTTCCTTACAAAGCTGTGGTCACTTAGGGAAAGGAAAACTCCTTTGGAAAATAAAGCTAGCGCGAGGACTTGGAGTCTGGTGAACATCTTCATTGGTCCTGTTTTAGCGGCTCTAAGAAACATTGGTGGGAGCAAAAGTGCTCTTCAGTCCTTCTGATCCATTGCCAGATTTGAAGTGCTGTCCCACAAGCCAGTGAAGAGCAAGCCAACAGAACCTCTAAAAGGAAATGGAAGGAATTAGAAAAGGCAAAAGATGTGAGCTGTTACAAACTTTTATCAATAAAACATTCAAGAGCAGTGACAAGGGGTGGCTGGATAACACAGAAAGTAAGAAATACATTCATCCTGTGTTCTCATAGAGCACCTTGTTCCATTTGCTTCGGAACTGATTACCGGCTAAACATCTAGTATGACAGCTGTGCACAAAGACCACGGACTTCTGGGATGATATATCTGACACCAACCACTGCTCAACAATGCTTTACATTTTACAAGGACAGAGATCACTTCTGAGGTTGTTCTCCTACCATTCTTTCTTATTCCATCCTCTCTGTCTTCTGGACACAGAATTTTATGTATTCTTATTCACTGTGTCTCCAGCTGCTTCCAGGCTTCCCTTAATAATATTTTCTTTTTTTCTGTTGATTGTACTCTGCTTACTATTCCTTCAGCTCTAACACTGCCACACTGTTATCTCTCCTTGCTGTTAACTTTTGCTGAACTCAGCATTTGACCTTCAGATCCAAAGTCTCCAGATGAAGTTCACCTGCCCTGGCTTCCTCTACTAGCCTGCTCATCTGGTGTAGGCAATGAGCGGATGGGAAACACCCCCACCTCCCTCAGTCACTCCTCACAGGAATTGTTCTCCAGACCCATCCCCAGCTCTGTTCCCTTCTTGGACCCACTCCAGCCCCTCAATGTCTTTCTTGCAGTGAGGGGCCCAAAACTGACCCCAGGATTCGAGGTGCGGCCTCACCAGTGCCCAGTACAGGGGGACAATCCCTGCCCTAGTCCTGCTGGCCACACTGTTCCTGATACAGGCCAGGATGCCGTTGGCCTTCTTGGCCACCCGGGCACACTGCTGGCTCATATTTAGCTGCTGTTGACCAACACCCCCAGGTCCTTTTCCCCCTGACACCTTTCCAGCCACTTGTCCCCAGGCCTGCAGTGTTGCAGGGTGTTGGTGTGACCCAAGTGCAGGACCTGGCCCTTGGCCTTGTTGAACCTCATACAATTGGCTTGTCCCATCTATCCAGGCTGGCCAGATCCTTCTGTAGACCCTTCCTACCCTCAAGCAAATCAACACTCCTGCCCAACTTGCTATTGTCCACATATTTACTGAGGGTGAACTTGATCCCTTTGTCCAGGTCATTGAATAAAGATGTTAAACAGATTTGGCCCCAATACAGAGCCCTGGGGAACACCACTTGTGACTGTCCGCCAACTGTATTTAACTCCATTCACCACAAATTAAGTTTAAAAAAATAAATAAAAGAGAGATGAAAGAGAAAAAGAAGAGACGTGACAAGGAGGAGTCTCACACCTGATGCTTGCTTAAGGCATGAAAATGCTTACGGCTGGACTTCCTCTCTTTAGTGTTAATCACAGCTGAGTGCTCAGATCAAGGGGAGAACAGAGCAGTGATATATGTACTTAGGACATAATTTCACTCACACTAAGGTGAAGGCAGTTTGCCAATGACCTTAAAAGGAGAAAAATCAAGCCTTAGAGTGAAGATCATGTTGTTACAATTTTGGAGCTAAATACACATACACAAAGACTATTTATGCAACCTACATACATGATTTGTCCATAGATTCTCTGTCAATATGTCTTCAAATATGAGCGTGATTGCCTTAATCTCAAAATCCTCAGACAAATCAAGCATGGTAATATTTAAATACATCACTTTAATAATTTATTTCTATACTTACCTTTTCCTTAGCAGAGTACATATTATTATTCGAGTTGCAGGACTATTTATAATTTAGAAGCAGTTAACACAAAGAGATTTGAATAAGCAACAATTAAGATTTAATACTGAATCATGGATGAGCATGCTTATTGCAAGGTGGTTGTTTACTCTGGTACAATTTCAATGATGCTATACTAAATTGTGTGAAAAGATAGCTTTTAATTCATAATTAGTGCAACATTGTTCTCTCATAAATCAGTAATGTGTCAGATGCACTGTTAAAGGTCTTTTCTCTGAAATCCTAATATCATGTGTGTAGTCTGAGCTGGAGGTTGTCTCAGCAGAATTTTGCCATTCAGAAATAAGTGTGTTGTCAATGGAAAACAAGCTTCATCATCTCTCAGTGATCTATAAGTAAACTAGTTTGCTGATCACATGTGGTTTATTAAGCAGGTCCAGAAAATATTTTTCTGGCAATGTTAGGAAGAGTAAAGAACTAACTGTATTCAGCAGTAGTTTCTGTGGCAGACTTAGTACTACAATTTACCACATACCATTCAAGTGTATACAGGGCATATAAAATGTTGATACTATCCCATGGCAAATAATTATCAGGCAAAAAGGTGACATTTGTCACATAAATGGTTGTGTGGTTAATAATTCAGTTGGACTGACGTACATTGTTCTCATTGCTAATCCACTTTTTGGATTAAAATAGGATTTGAGAATTTTTTTAATGCAATATCCATCATATTTACTTCTGTAGCTTCTGTCACCACTGTATCTCAGCAAACATTCATGGATTTATCCTTACAACATCAGTAAAATATTTATTTTCCCTGTTTTACACTTGGGGAAAAGAAGCATAGAAAGATGAAATGAGATTCTCAGATGTCTAAGTTCAGATTTTGATTTGCTTGGCACTCACAATCACTATCAGACTTGGAAAAAGTCTCTGCTTCCCTTTAGGACTTGAAGAACATGTTTTCAACCGTGCCCTGCACACCCTGGTTCCCACTGAGTCACTGACTCTGAAACACTTCCTAATCAAGCTGGTCTCTCTTCCAAGCCTGATCCTGATTGATTTACATAAGGTCATCAGCACAGCCAAGAATACAACTTTGATCTTTTCCAGTGCCCCTCTGATACCCTAATGGTAAACCTGCCTTTTTTCCCTTTGCTCCTTCTCGCTTTTATGTGAGCCTTTTATAGGGTCATGTTAAAACCAGCCTGTTTTCAACAGCCCTTCAACACTACCACAATCAACTAACTTGGCCTAAGAAAAGGCTTGTAAAGGGTTCTTATAAGGTTTTCTAAAAACTACCCGGGACATGCCTAGAGCTACAGTGGATTTACCCTGAACAGCAAGGGGGCTGTCCTCATCCCTCTGACTCTTTCATTGCTGCTGGGTTCTGCAAAAGGCATCATCCTTCTCCATGTAGCACATCTACATCTCAGGGATCTATGTCTTTCTGATATGTCAGTGATAAAGGCTAGAAAGATACCAAAAATTAGTTTGACATCGCACATAAAAGCATATAGGTAAAATGAATGATGATATCTAGAGAAAAAATTTTCCCTGCAAAGAATGCAAAGGATTTCTCTATTTTATCACTTAAACTTGTTACAGTGGCCCTGCTAAGGGAAACCCAAGTCAGGCATGGCACAGCAGAGGATCAGTACCAGCAGAAGTCAAGGAGCGATTGGAGAAAGTGTGACTGGGAATAAGCAAGACCATTTCTCTGTTTCTTCCTTGCCATTAGTGTTGAGACTACTGGTCTGAGGGTGTTGAGGGATATGAAGAGAGGAGATGGTGGAAGCCCCACCTGCGCTGGTGGTGGCTCAGCCCCGTGATCCTGCTTCTTCTGGGGACACAATGGTAATGAGTGCCCATGAGTGGGGGACACCCACCCACACCAACCTTCCTAGCCTTTCTTCTTGGCAATTCCTGTGAAATTCTGAGCTTTTCACAGAGGCAGAGCCTTACTTTCCAGGAAAACATGGTCATCCTATCTAATGTGTCCAAATCCTTTGTTTATAAATGGGAGGTGGCTACCAAGAATACAGCGTTGGGTAGCAAACGTGCTTCTCATTCAGCAGGCTTGGTATCCTGCGCACTGCTGCCTGTGGAGCGGCGCCTTGGTGTCCTGACGAGGAACTAGAGTGCTGTGCAGAGTTGGGAGCAGAGGCAGCGATGTGCAGGCTGGTTTATCAGGGGAGGTTTCCCCTTCGGGCTGGGAAGGAGGGATGCTTCCAGGAGCAACAGCTTCTTGACAGTGGGACTCCTGAAGGAAGCTACGAGGCAGATTTGGATGGCCAGTGAGCAGCATCATTATAGTGACACTGAACAGACAGCTTGATGTGAAGAAGGGAGGTTATTTTAAAGCAGCTCACAAAGATGGGCTAGCAACTCAGTTTCTCTCCTGTTCTATCTGGCAGGCACCTCCCACATGCTTTCTCTGCAGCTTGCATAACTCATGGCTATATATACAAATATTCTGTACCTATTCCAGGCTAATACAGCCTATATTCCTTGCCTTAACTGTGGTGAACGTAACATCCCGGAGTTGAAGTTTGCTATTTCCTACCCAAAATTATTTCACTAAACTAACCACAACAATTTGGTTTGCAGTACCCTCTTCTACTAAAAGAATGTTTCTGGAAGGTTTAAAAAAGAAACACCTGTTGATCAAGCTACAATTCTTTCATTTTTCATTTGTATTTAATGTTTCAATTCCAGCTACAGGCAGTGCTATGTTGTTCAAGGTGTTCTGTTAATATTAGTAATGTGTACACTCCAGCACTATAGGCTTTGGATCCTTAGTGGAAATAGATGTAGAGTCTGGGTGTAGAAGTGGTCCAAATATTGAAATGAAAAATATACAGAAACAAACAGAAGGAGAAATGTTTCCATTCCTGGATCAGAAGGCTTCTGCCAGCCCTTCCCTATGTAAACTTTAGCCAGCAGCACTCGGCTTGTGAAAACTTTCGCTTGGCACCCTGGAGCCCCTTCTCAATGAGCTGCCCTCGCTGAAAATACCCTTGCCTCTTGGTCTGAATAATCAGGTTTGGTGGACTATTTCTGTGTCTGTAAAAGCTGATTGCATAAATCCAGTATTTCTTGGTGCACTTTTGCTTATTTACTAAATATGTGCACATGCTTGTTCTGTGAAAGCAACTAGAATGAGGAAGAGAATGTCTGGGATTACCACATTCAGTATCCTACCGATATAATTCTGAAACTGAATGTGGCTTTCATGGCCTGCCTCCAGGGCTATATTCACATGGCATCTCTCATATTCCACAGGCTTTCCGTTGCAGCTGACAGAGTAGCTCCCCCCAGGCTATCAATTCAGGAGTGAACTCTTACCAGGCTAAGTCTCTTGTCAGTCTGTTTTTCTTGGTCTCAAACTCCAAGAAGTGCAGCTGAAGCTTTCATTTAGCCAGATGACTTGTAAACGGAATATGATTGTTAATTCATCAATGAGAATTCTGCTGATACCTTCCACCATATCAACACCAGTGGTTGGCATTGACAGTTTTTCCAAGAGTTGTAAACTTTCCAATTTTCCACTTATAAGGCTAAGGATGGAATGGGAACCTTTATGAGAGCTGAGACACCTCGGATCTTCTAGCTATATTATCTAGCAAATGGGACAGTCCACATGACTGGGTTAAAACTCTGGAGGGTTTTCCCCTCAGCACTACCATGTGCCATATCCTAAATTTCCTCACATCCGTTCTCCTTTGCAGTATTTTGCAGGGCTCATCTGTTTACCCAGCTTCCCTCTTGGGAATGCAACAAGGATGCAACAAGAGCTGACGTGGGTGCTGGGGAAGATTATGTTTAGCTTTATTGTGGGTGGTTCCCTCTTGACAGTCATGGATTTTTATTGCATTATGGAGGACTATAATGTGATACTGTGGTGCCTGGAGCCATATGTCAGCTTGGTATCACCTACCACTGTTAGCTAACTTTCTTTGGAGGAGGACTGTGCTCAGTGGAAGGTCACAGGGGAGTTTCCCCACACCTCTGCTTTTGTGGACATTACAACATTGAAGTTAATAGTTCTGTCAATGTATCTGTCTCCAATGATAACACATCAAGAGAGGTATCTTTGCCCAAGACCTTGCTATGCCCTACAAATCTTATCCTAGGGAAGAAGATTTCTAAAATAATTCAGATTTTGGCTCAAAATTCTAGTGCATGTTTCAAGTGTGACACCAGTTAAATACCATGATTTCTTTCTCTCAGAGGTCATGAATAAATTGCACAGCAACACTGCTCATCCAACACATTTGGCACATTTATATGTGCTCTGCCAGAAATTGATCTTAATGCCTGATGAGAACTGCACTGAAAGATAAGAAGTCTCACTTCATTGGAAAAAAGTGATGGACAAGCCTGAGTCTCCTTACCAACTATAATTAGAGATGCCGTCGCCTCTGGAAGAGAATTATTTGTAAAGGAACCCAAGCCTTAGGTGTAGATATGTGACAGATACACAAATTGCTCACATCCTGATTCTGGCTGGCTGAAATCAGATAGCTTAAATTAAGAAGCTTTAAAAAAAAGAGGAAAAAAGTTGCAGAAAACGTGGTGAGGTAGAGAAAACAAGCAAATTTCCTCCATGGAACTGGAGAAATTTCCTTCATGAAATGTTAATCTGGTGCTGACACACAAATTTGCTGAAAATAAATCAAAAAGTGCTTTAAATTTCAACGGCTGGTTTTTAAGTCTCAGAATATTTTTTTCTTTATTTGGGAAAAATGATGAAACTGGCTTCACAGCTAGGTGATTTTGTGCCTTTCATTTCAACTTGGAAATCCATACATGCAAAACATTAATTAATAGAATTACCACTGCTAGCAGCATGAGGGTACAAGTCATTCAAGTTCATCCCATGCCTAGCATATTGTAGAAGAGTTTGAAAAGCCCTAAAAGTTTAACAGCAATTTCAATATAAAGAATGACATATAAAGAAAGAGATAATGTATAGGGAAATCCTTCGTCTTAAAATACAAACTTAGGTTCTGTTACATTAGAATGAGAAGAAACCAAATCAGAACACTGCATTACTGTTTGTACTGTGTTAGCCTCAACAAGTGATGCTTTATGTTTTCTACAATGTCAACATACAACAGATGCCCAGCCCTTTCCTCAGAGATATGATATGTTCATCCTGTTTCAAAAAGAGAATTTAAAATATTAATCACACAGGAAAACAGATGTCTCTGACATGATACTCTTGAAGCTTCTAGATATTAAGGGACTCTATGGATTAGAACAAGACCTATTAATTTAGTCCGGTGAGAAACAAGGAGCCTCTGGGGATCACTGGACATTAATGTGGTGTGGAAATAAGGGTCTTTGTTACTTGTTTTATCAAATGAGTGCATTTGGCACTGACTGAGCCCTTCTGCAGTAAGTTTGGTTTCAGGAGAGAGGGCTGCAATGAGCAGACCACCAGATCTACAGTTCTGGGTCAGGCTGTGCAGTCTCTCTTAACTCATTAGAATTTCTTCCGTAGTTTGACAATAAGTATATTCAAGTGTATTGAGAAGTCCAGCCATGAGCCTGAGGCTTTGCACCATCTGGACAATTTGTGGTGTAATGATCTTGATGTAATGCAGGGTTAGACCTTTGAAAGTCCCACCATCTTCCCATCTGTCTTTTTTGGATTGAGCTGAATCCTACTGTTTTTTATCCATCTGCTTATTTCTTCCAGGCATTGGCGACAGCTGAAAGCACACCAGCAGAGACAGCAATGAACAGGCAAGTGCTGTCTGCTTATTGAATCCGTGTTAGTTGACTTCAGTCTCAGTCTCCCTGTGTGGTCTCAGAAAGACATGGAAGAGGAAAAGTGGGTGTGTAAAGACTTCGGGGACAAAGGAGCAGCTGGTGTCTGTGACCTGTGGATGTCACAGCAATTATTCCTAGTAGGTGATGCAGGGATGCTGCTGCCATGCTAAGGTCAGCAATGTCAAAGGCTGGATAAGAGAGGCAATGGCAGAAATGGAGAGTAGTCCTGCACAAAGTGAATGATGACATTTTCAGCATCATGTCCTGGGCGGAAACTTTTAGCTAAGAGGAGCTTTAATGCTCGTGCTTAATGCAAGATTATGTGTGGGTTTAGTCTTTGCACAAGTATTTAGGCTTTCCCTCTTACTTGATTCTTAAGCATCTATTTTTTATGCCCTCACAGAGCTCATTTCTGTCTTGTGCTCATAATCACTTTTCAGGTCTTTGGAATATCTGTAGCGTTTTTTTGGGCCCAGATCTCTCTGCGAGTTTCTGCCCATGCTCCAGCCAAGGTGCTCTGCCTGTGCGTTCTTGGGTCCCTCCAAATGGCATCAGTGCGAGCTGCCAGATTTCACTTGCGTCACTCCTCAGCCCTCATGGCTGAGCCTCTGCACGTGTGGAGAGCAGAGGGTCTTTTCTCACTATTGCTTCTGTTGAGGTGTGGTCTGGCTGCTGGCACAGCCAGCCTTCGGGTCGTACGAGCTTTGCAAAGCAGCTGGGTGTGCACCCTTTCTCTTCTCCATCTGTACACAGGATGACTTCTGCTGCCGCCCAGTCTGCTCTAATGGAACCCAGTTCTGGCCTGGACCCCCAGGTGGTGTCATTCAAACCTGGCCCAGTGCCCTCCACATCATAGTTTAGGACAGGAGAAGTTTGCCTGGAATAACAAAGGGGACAGCCGGTGGTGGCCAAAGCCCCCTCCACGGCTCCTTGTCTCCCCATGAATTAGTCACAGGTCAAATCAGATCCTTCCCAGGTTGGTGCTCCCATCCCTGTGTGGTGTGTGCTGGGTCTCCCAGCTTGCCACAGCAGTACAAAACACTCAGCTGGGAATTTTCCAAGTTAAGATGGTTTCTCTCACTTGCCAAAGGAGGCATTATTTCTCCCTCTCACATGTGCACTGGAAGCGCTGCAGAGCAGGAGCTGTTGCCTCGCCTGTGGTGGTTCAGCGCTGAACTCCATCTCATCACCATGTACTGGTGCGATTCAATCTGTCTAACGCATACTTAGCATACGGCAACATTTTACGCACCTCCCCCAGGAGAATCTCTTGCCTATGCCAACTTAAGAAAATCACAGGGTGTCTCTGGAGACCTCCAAAGGCACAAAAATCTTTCTAATGAAAACTTAGGCACTTGCTTTAGGTGAACTAGTTCACCTATCATCTACAATATGATCAAGATGCCCGGTTACATGAACAGGGTCTCAGCTACTGGCCACATGTGTTGCTGTGTTCTTGTTAACATCACAAAGCAATACAAAGGGATCAAAACAGGGAAAGGCTGTTGATGTTCTTTCTCCAAGAAAGGAAAGAATTGTCTAGCAGTGAATTGTAGTGAAAGGCTGTTGACGTTTCCTTTCTCGAAGAAAGGAAAGAATTGTTTAGCAGTGAATTGTAGCTTTTTGCTACTGAGTTGCTGGTCGGTTTTTTTTAACATAAAATGATTAAAAATTTAACAACAGTAGCCTCTCACGAAATGATCCTTCCCCCCCCCCCAGCCCAGACTGGTAACTCTTCCATCACATGAATGTTACCTCGCGGCTACAGCATTCAGCGGAGTGTGAAATCACAATTAACCGAGCAAGTGTTTTCTAAGTGAGCAGAGACGGCAGCAAATTACATCCTGCTATTAGCTGAGTTTAGAACAACACTGTTCAACAGCTTCATGATTACTGGGCTGTGGCGTGTATTAAAAAACCATTAATAAAACATAATTGATTGTGAATTGTGCTTACTGCCTTTACAGTTTTAATCACAAATGTCACAGAAGTTTACTGGAAACAAAAGCTGCCCTCAGATATCTATAGCAACTGGATTGTTCTAAAATTTTTACTGATCTTGATTTGCAGCTGTTGTAGATTGGTAAACTACTGAAACCTATGGGTTTTGCTGACTTAGAGATGCTCTTTTTCTCTTCCAGTCAGCAAAGAAAGGTGAGAGACTGCCTTGCCTCTGCCAGAAAGTACCACTGGGAACTTAATGGAAACAATATCCTCAATCTCTCAGACCTGCCATTCACTCAGTTTGCCCTTAGAAGCAGGTAGTGACCCCAATATGAAACAGAAGCTGGTGGTCTCTGTTTGCTGAGAAACAAGCTACAATACAGAGCTATACTTAGAAAACACATTTGTTTCTCTCTTTTGGGCTCAAAATTAGTTTCAAACCTTAAATAGTGTATTTTTACAGGAACCCAGTAATGTTAAATTCTGATCCATGACCTGATATAAGAAAGACAGGCTGAGAGAGTTGGGCTTGTTCAGCCTGGAGAAAAGAAGATTCTGGAGAGGCCTTATTGCAGATTTTCAGTACTTAAAGGGGGCTTATAAGAAAGCTGGTTGGGGGACACACACACGACTTTTTACAAGGGCCTGTAGTGTTAGTACAAGGCGTAATGGGTTTTAATTGAAAGGGGAGAGGTTTAGATTGGACATCAGGAGGAAATTCTTCCCGGAGTGGGTGGTGAAGCACTGGAACAGGTCGGCCAGAGAAGCTGTGGATGCCTCATCCCTGGAAATGTTCAAGGCCAGGCTGGATGAAGCTTCTCGTGGAAGGTGTCTCTGCACATGGCAGGGGGGTTGGAACTAGATGATCTTTAAGGTCCCTTCCAACCCAAACCATCCTATGATTCTATGGTTCTATGGTCTATGACACTGTCTGGACTCATGGATGGACAAGGCATGCCACAGTAAATTTATGGGTACATTTTTCAAACTTGGATACCTGAATTTATGGACTTCAAACAGGTCATTCACAATCAGTCTAATATGGGACTTTGGCAGAATTCAGGTCCCAGACAGTGATGCAAACTGCCTACTCTTCTACATCAGTTGGTGCTACAGGAATCTTTCCCTATATGAGACTTGACCATATATAAGAACAGAGGACAAAGTATGCACAGGTTTAGAAAGAATCAGAGTAATTGAACAATTTAGTTTGGAAGAGACCTTTAAAGGTCAACTAGTGTGACCTCTAAAAATTAAGTGAAAATCTGAATTACTAGATGCCTCCTAAATTCTCTAAGAACTGTTGAGATGGCATGTATTGTCCCTTACTCTGTTCTATCATTATGTCTGAAATTTGGTATTATGGAGAGACTCCTCTCAAGGAGAAGTGTCACAGGCATGCGATGTGCTTTGTCTTACGATTCAGCCAGGGCCTTCATCTGCCACCAGTCATGCTGATGCAGAACACTAGTACGGTTCAAGAGATTCTAAATAGGGCCTGTTTCTTTCCTTTCATTAGCAAGGAATTCCCCTTCACGCTATCAGACCGTGAAGTATCCTGGCAGAGGTATTGATGACCAGGCTGGGTGGACTGCGAATCCAGTTCTGTGGCTGATGAGATGGCTGAAATGCTGTTTACTGTCAGCACAGAGAAGGATAAAGACAAAGCCAGTATGAGAGAAAGCTGTTTGCTGTGCTGTGCTGAGCAGAAGGTGCCAGACCAAAGGTGGTAAGGTCCCCGGGGCGTCCTGGAGCAATCGGCGATTGGAGCCTCGGCGGTCCATCGAACCGTGGCTTTATGCAGAATGCTGTCGCATCTCTTCTGTCGTAATTTGTGCTAAGTGCCTCTCTAAATTTTGAGTTAAGCAGTTGTTGCCATAGCGATGGCCATTTAGAAAGAAGAGAAGGCAGCAAGCGTGTTGGGGATGTAAGGTTCTGACTCTTCACATAAAAATATATATGCATGTATGTACACTGCTGTGGAGCAAAGGAGCCAAGAAAACAGCTTACACCAGATCTAAGACATGGATAGAGGATATGGAAAAGGCAGCAGCTTGCTGCAGGTTGGAGGTGCTTGTTCTAGGATCCAACTTCACCTACAAATAGCTGGGTCCAAAATCCAAATGAGCCTGAGTCGTGACTGACTTATATTTGGCTTCATACCAGTAGAAGTCACTCCCTCGGTCAGGATGAGGCATGTTTGTTACTGCCTTTGTGGGATATGTCTTTGCAGAAACAGGAAAAAATGGCTTTCATGGTTTATTTTTATTTAAAAAAAACCCCTGACTGCTAGCTTTTTAACAGGAAATGCTTTTCAGCAATCTACTCCCAGTGTTTATACTAGTTTATCTGCCAGGGCATAGGCTGCCAAAAAGTCAATAAATAATGCAGGTTTTCTATTACTTCATTTTAAGTCCTCTTCTAAGATTTTTCTGCACTCCTAGCACTAACATTTCTGATGGTCACAGCAAGAGTCAGTACTCCTGGGTGTTATTGCTCACTTTATGTCAGCTCTCTGTGGGGTGAGAAAACTGTTTAAGCTTAAATACCTACAGCTAAGGCACGATCCTACCCATATACCTGAGCATATTTTCCTGGTGAGTTTGACAGAGTTTAGTCTTCCTGTGACTAAATTTGGCTAATGAGTGGAGTTAGGTGTCACTTTGATCAGCAAATGTAGGCAGTGCTTGAAGTGAAGTGCTTTGGCAATTCTCAGCCTGAGAGCACCCTCTCATTTTTATACTGGGAATATATGCCTGGGATGAAAATTAGAAGAGGTAAGGTAACTTCCAAAGTTTTCCACTAAAGATGAATGTTCATATCTAATTTTAGACATCTAAAATGAGGTTCCTTGTTTAGTTTTCTTTACAATGAATGGATGGAGATAAAACCTCCAAATGGCCTGTCCTTGGGGGCATGAAATACTCTCTATAGATGCTGCCTCCACTGTGGAAAGCAGGAGCTCAGGCTGAAAACAACTCTATCTTCACTGCCTCAGTCAGAAGCCTAAAGCTAAGCAGGAAGTGTCTAACTCCTCACATGCTCCTTTCACCCCTTATTGAACCCAGACAGAGAGTTTTGGTCAAGGAAGAGTTAAAATTGTTTTGCATGGCTGTTTGTACAGAGTTTTATTATTTCTTGGAAGGTACAGTCCACATTAGGGATATACTCCTATCTCACTCCAGAAGGAGTTAGATCTGATTTATTTTGGGAGGGCAAGGGCTGAATATTCTTTCTGTGTGGCCTGTGTGCCTTGTAATAACAAGCTATCTTGTTATTACAACTCTCATCTCAATTTAAGATTAATACTTGCATCCTAAATTTCACTGAGGCCAGCATGAATGAATAATAATCCCATTAAAGAATTCAGAAAATGGCCAAGAGTCACTACTTGTGTTTGTTAACAAAACTGAAGCAGAGTTGAGGATTTCATTGCTTTGCTTGCACTTCTGGCTTTAATCGGAGGAGAAGGTCCATATCTGACTCTCATCTCAATTTAAGATTAATACTTGCATCCTAAATTTCACTGAGGCCAGCATGAATGAATAATAATCCCATTAAAGAATTCAGAAAATGGCCAAGAGTCACTACTTGTGTTTGTTAACAAAACTGAAGCAGAGTTGAGGATTTCATTGCTTTGCTTGCACTTCTGGCTTTAATCGGAGGAGAAGGTCCATATCTGCCAACACTTCTACCGACC
>NW_010252004.1:26977-47621 GCF_000690775.1 Eurypyga helias | reverse complement strand
ATGCCAGCAGAACTATTCACGCAGCAGCAGGCATGCAATGAATGTTTTCTGTGATAATTGTCCCAAATTCTCCTGTCACACAGTGATTGAAAAATGTGAACTGAGAAACCACAAGACCAGGTGCAAGTGAAGAAAATAGGTTAGAAATCATACATGCCAGATTGTGGTCCTGGCTGCATTCCTTCAAGGACATAGAATCATAAAACGTTTTGGGTTGGAAGAGACCTGAAAGATCATCCAGTCCCACCCCCCCTGCCATAGGCAGGGACACTTTCCACTACACCAGGTTGCTCCAAACCTCATGCAGCCTGGCATTGAACACAGCCAGGGATGGGGCATCCACAGCTTCTCTGGGCAACCTGTTCCAGTGCCTCCCCACCCTCTCCGGTAAGAACTTCTTCCTGATATCTAATCTAAATCTCCTCACTTTCAATTTAAACCCGTTACCCCTTGTGCTGTCACTACAGGCCCTTGTAAAAAGCCCCCCCCAGCTTCCTTGTAGCCCCTTCAGGTACTGGAAGGGGCTGTAAGGTCTCCCCGGAGCCTTCTCTTCTCCAGGCTGAACAAGCCCAACTCTCACAGCCTGTCCCCATAGCAGAGGTGCTCCAGCCCTCGGAGCATCTTCGTGGCCTCCTCTGGACTCACTCCAACTGGTCTATATCCTTCTGATGTTGAGGGTTCCACAGCTGGATGCAGCACTCCAGGTGGGGTGTTATGAGAGCAGAATAGAGGGGCAGAATCACCTCCCTCGACCTTCTGGCCACACTTCTCTGGATACAGCCCAGGATACGGTTGGCTTTCTGGGCTGCTAGTGCACACGGCTGGCTCATGTCCAGCTTTTCATCCCCCAGTACCCCCAAGTCCTTCACCTCAGGTCTGCTCTCAATCCATTCTATCCACATGTTATTCTAAATCCACAGGTTTTTTTGTGGGGCAGGAATGTTATGGAGAAGAAGAACCTCTGCAGATCAACTGTTCTTCCCATTGTGCAGATGTATGGGGAGTGAATGGGTAGGGGAAGGCTCGGACTGTGGTGCTACCCCCCATGCCAGCCTCATGGCTTTGAGAGGAGAAGGATCCTACATCACAGGTGGTGAACTGTGGAGGTATATTCCAGAAGGAGAGAAATGGGAAAGCAAAGCACAGCCCTGGAAGTGGCTCTGCTCCAGTGGTAGCTCAGCAGCAGGTCAGGGCATTGCTGAGTCAGGGGACAAATTTTGGGGGTCTCACTGACTGTCCCAGAGCACAGGGGAATTATGGAAGGAGAACAAGCATGGAGATGTGAAGGAAATCTGAGGGGAAATTCTGAAATTCATTTTCTAGGGCAGAATGGTAGTTTTGACAAAATCCTAAACCTTTAAGTTACATGACAGTTTGCAGAGAAAAAGAACTGCAGTTCACAGTTTTAAATTAAATGACCCTAAGTGCCTATCTCACTCAGTTGGGCAACAGGGAGTGAAATACCCTCCCTTCAGGGCTCAGGGTCAACTGCCTGGCTATGGAAGGTGCTGCCACACTTTTTCTCAGGAAAGCAAAATCAGTGTGACCAAAATCCTCTGCCTCTTCCTATTACACATAGGAATGAAAAACATACGTGCAAAGCAGGGTTGTCCTCTGAAAGCATGTGACAATATTTAATATGGTAAATCTTATGGTGTATCTCCAATATAAAATGAAGAGAATACTTGAGTAACAGCCTGCATAGGCTGCATGTTTCCCGTACATTCTAGTGGGCTGCAGAACAGACACCTTCATGTGCAATGCAAGGTTTCACCTGTAGAAGTAGCAGGTATCAGAGATGGTCAGTCATCCTGATTTAAGGACTTCTCACTGGCTTGGATAAGCTACTGAATGCTTTGAGTGTGCCCTACCTGTAGCTTTCTGCTCTAAAACAAGACTGCAAGGTATGAAATGGGGCTTTACTGTATTCAGAGCTGAACTTTCACTGATTTCACCCAAAGACAAGCTATCCCCACATGACACTTGAGTGTCAGCTTGGGTGATTTCTTTCTGACATGGTATAAGGCCAGGGCATTTTATTTTTATATTGTCTGGCAGTTTCTGGGTGATATAAGATAGGTTACAACAGTGATATAGCCTATCCGAGCAAGGGACCTTATGGAAAGTCTCTTTTCCTGGATTCTCTGGTGTCTGCTATTGTGGCTGAGATCACTCTTCAGACTTTCATTTTCAGTGGGATTTTAAACTTGTTCTCCATTCCTTTACTCAGCCACCTGCCTTTCCTCAGAAGGAAACCTGTAGCAAATTAATGTCTTTGAGGTCTGTACAGTTTTTGTACAATTATGTTGAAACTGGCTAGCGTTCAAACTTTATTGGAATTGACAGTTAATGTAATTGTATAAGCTCTGTTTCCTTAGGAAATCAACCTTTAAAAGATCAGAGCATGCTATGAGCACTCCTCTATCCTTGCGATGTCCCAGGCTCTAACATTTAAGCCTCTCCTATTGTTATGTAAGCCGATAGCACAGTTTTACTCTTTGAATTAGTCAATTATAGGAAGTGATTCATCTAATATATTTTAGACATTGGAATAGGATGAAATAAATTACACCCAACCATATCTATTTCACTCCACTGACAGCGAACAGGGCCTGTGGAGCTGGAAAATGGAGTTTCCTCCATCGAGTGAGCTCTTTAGACTCCCACTTAGTCAATGAGGTCAGCATAGCCAGAAGAGGTCAGCATGCAATTCATTTCACCAAACAGAGACATCTACTTTAGGCTGAATCACACCTTACGCTCTACTGACTATATTGATGAAATCCACGTTAAGTCAGTTAGTTGACATGCAGATATCTACATCAAAGCTGTCTAGATAAGATGGATTCCCCTTCTTACTGATATAGCTAAAGACTGGTCCTTCTATCACATTATTTGTGTGCTATCAGACCGTGATAGGATCAGACCTAGTGCCTTAGTATAACCCCCCTTTCTGAGCTGGAGCAATTCCATATGAAATAGGATAAACTCACATTTTGCAAATCCATTCTCTGTGGGCAGTGTTTCAGTTTCATTCTGGGATCATTGATTTTCTGGCTTCGAGCTGTTTTCTTCATCAAGCCCAGAGGATAAGCTTTTTTTTGCATTGCATCTTTCTCTCTTCTATGGCTAATGCTAGCTTATTCTCCTTCAAATTTTATGTAAAGCTTTTACAGAAGAATACATCTGTTATATGCTCTTTGGGTTGTTTTTTTTGAAAAATATGAATAAAACAGAATAAACTGGAAGATTGTCAGTGTCTTTTACAGATTATCTGTGTTCCAACTCTACTCACAGGAAAATACAACATCGATTAAAACCCATCGAGTGTAATAAATATGTTTTTTGATTCTGTCAGCATGGTTAAAGATGAAAGCTAATGGCAAATCCATAATACAGTCATACAGATCAAATGATCTATCAGTCTATAAGCTTGTATTCATGACAGATAAATGCTCTTATTATCTTCACAACATGCCTGAGTTAGTTCAGCATGAACTTGGTGAGTTAACTTGGTATCTGCAGTTAGGGTGCTTGTGTGTAGGAAGTTTGATTTTTACAACGGTAAATACTAAAAGTTCAATTTCTTCAGTCTGTGAACTGTTCCCTTCATTGATCACTGCTCAGCTCAGTCCCTCAGATGTATCTCACTCCTTGTTCCCAGCACACTGTGGGACACTTTGGATGCCATTAACATTTTGGTGGCATATTTTTCTTCTTTCATTCTAGTGGACTCTGCTGAGAAGAGAGAAGACACTCTTGTGGTGGTCAGCCCTACCATGACTGGCTGCTGAGAAAGGCAACTGCAGTAAAATCCCAGCTCTCCTCTCTCCACTTTTGTCATTCTTTGCATGGATAAACTGGTCCAAGGCAGATAAAGTGAAGCAATGCAGCCTCCTTCTCTATTGTGTGGGATTATTCTGGATGGCACTAGAAGCACTGAGAGGCTCAAGTGTTTTCAGCAAGGACACTCTTTAAGGGCTTCAGCTACTGTTCTCTTAAGAAGGTTTTCCCGAATATGTGTAAGTGGTGATTATGCTGAAGGGCTGGTAACAGCCCAGGGTTAGCAAAAGTATCAACCAAAGACTCTTCTCCTCACTTTCAGTGTCCTGCTTCAGAGCATAAGCAATTGCAATTGCATTTCAAAGAAAACCTTGCTAGAATTTTTTTTAAATGGTAAAGTTGTTGTCCTTCCATCTCTATTTGTACCTTACACAATTCCTCACCTTCAGCTCACTCTCAGCTCACCTTAAACTGAACCCCAGGCAGACCACACTCACTCTACATTTCCATTCAACTGGGTTTCAAAAAAGCCACATGATGGGAAACGATTGACACATTTAGGAACATGTACCACTGAAAGGGTCTCTTACACTGAGAAAACTCAGACATTTTTCAAGCTTAATTCAAGAATTTTTGTCAGTTTCTGAATCAACGTCCGTTATAGTCAACCTTTGACTGGCTCCACCTGTTCATTGAGCCAGGAGCATTGCAGACTTGAACTATGAGTTCTTTTGTACCAACAGACTGTTTTGAGTTAGGACTGTAATCATGAGAAATAAAACACTGCACAATGCAATGGGCAAATTAAGTACCGGTGAAAGAGACTCCATTTGTGTCATCATAGTTATCTCATTGATGGATCTGGCCCATTATTAACTTTAAAACCATTTTGTTCTCTTGTTCCAGCTATTCAGAATTATTCATTCTTCCTGAATGAATATTTTGTGCTTAAACTGAATCTTAGGAGCTTATTTAGAAGCACTTAAGATCTTAAATTAAATATGAATGTTATGTGGGAAGGCATGGAAATGAAAGATCCATAATTTTTCAAGTGGAAAAATTAAATTCCTCCCTCCTTCCATCTCTTATTTGGTAGATGTTATACAAAGTATATGGAATTAGAAGAGGTGTAGTAAGAAAGTCAGAGACCTCTAATAGATAGCTGCACGTGACATAGAGCTGGATCTTGTCCTTAGGTATATGAACACACCTGCTTTCGGTGTCTGGGGCAGCAGTTTACCTGTCACATGCGCAAGTGAACTAGTCAGTTCTGCAGATTCATGCTGGTGCCCCTGAGTAACTGCTTCAAGTGTGGGTAGGTCCTCATTACAAACATAAGTAAAGGAACAAACAGATCTGCAAAATGAACACATGGACCATATTAACATACCTATTAGATGTCCATATAATTACACTAATTGATTATTTTAATTTCTGATAGAAGGTGCAAACTTTCTCCATTGATACTTAAAGGTCAACAGGACTAACTTACCAATTTGTTCCTGTTTATCTTTTGCGTCTCCAGAGCCACAGAGAAGAAATTAAAAACTCATCAGCTGGCCAGCATGGATGCTCGGAGCTTTGATACTTTCAGCTGTTAAGCCTGCTGTTTCAGAGAACCCATTTTCAACGCCCAGATCTGCTGCTCAAATCACTGTACTGATGTGTGGTTGGAAGCAATACAGTTCCAGACAGGGTTAGCAATTTATAAAATTTCCATCAGCGTAAGAGTAGCAATGAGCATGTGTATGTATGCATGCATGTGGGCTTTCTGGCTGCTTTCAGCATCCAGGAAACAATTACAGGAGAGCATTAGCTGTGCTTCAGTGCATATCGTGAGTCTAAAATAATGACATGATCTTCACTAGGGGCCTGTTAGCATCCCGGATGGCTCAGCAACGCAACAGGGAAGTAAACCTGCAATGCACTTCTTTTTCTTTTGGTTACTTCTCTGTTTTGAACACCTAACTTTAAGCTTGGAAATATTTTTTTGTGGAGTTGTGAACAGCTCTTTCCTTTTCACTAGCTGAACTAATGAACAAAAATATTTATAAGTGCCATCCCTCTATTTTACCAATGAGGAGATGAGGAGAAAACAAAGTATGGTGTGAATAAATGGCAGAAAGAAAGTTCACTACTTTCCCAGTGCTAGAACCTATATCTCAAAGATCATCAGTGTTTAAGGGCAATGAAGAGAACAAGAAGCTATAGTTGGTCAGCGGGCAGTGACCACAGTTTTGGAACTGACTAAGTGTTGGTCAGTAGGTGGTGAGCAATTGTGCCTCATCTGTTTTATGCATTCTTTTATCATTATTATTTCCTCATCCCTTGCTGTCTTATTAAGCTATCTTTATCTCAACACATGAGTTTTACTTTTTTTCATGATTCTCCTCCCCATCCCACTGTGGGGGAAAAAAGTGAGAGAGTGGCTGTGTGGTGCTTAGTTCACTAGGGGCCTGTTAGCATCCCGGATGGCTCAGCAACGCAACAGGGAAGTAAACCTGCAATGCACTTCTTTTTCTTTTGGTTACTTCTCTGTTTTGAACACCTAACTTTAAGCTTGGAAATATTTTTTTGTGGAGTTGTGAACAGCTCTTTCCTTTTCACTAGCTGAACTAATGAACAAAAATATTTATAAGTGCCATCCCTCTATTTTACCAATGAGGAGATGAGGAGAAAACAAAGTATGGTGTGAATAAATGGCAGAAAGAAAGTTCACTACTTTCCCAGTGCTAGAACCTATATCTCAAAGATCATCAGTGTTTAAGGGCAATGAAGAGAACAAGAAGCTATAGTTGGTCAGCGGGCAGTGACCACAGTTTTGGAACTGACTAAGTGTTGGTCAGTAGGTGGTGAGCAATTGTGCCTCATCTGTTTTATGCATTCTTTTATCATTATTATTTCCTCATCCCTTGCTGTCTTATTAAGCTATCTTTATCTCAACACATGAGTTTTACTTTTTTTCATGATTCTCCTCCCCATCCCACTGTGGGGGAAAAAAGGGAGAGAGTGGCTGTGTGGTGCTTAGTTGCCGGCTGGGGTTAAGCCATGACAACAACTACGGCCACAGCACTAACCCTTTACAAAGTTATTTGTACAGAAAGGTGATGAGTTTCAATGGGAAAGTGATTGCATAGCCAGTAGCAGAACCAAGAGAAAAGAAGTCTACAACATTAGATCAGAACCACCCAAAGTGCCTTGAAAAAAAAAAAAAAATGAGGAGAAAACCCTGGCATTTTCTGTGAAGGTGTCCTTCAGCATCTTTGACTTTATGACAATCATTAATTTAAAGACTGACTTCCCCATATCTCTTAGGAAAACTGATGTACATCCCATATTTCCTACAGTCAACTTACTAAAACTCATGAGATTTTTTTTATTGGCTTTAGACTCACAATATAATATACAAAATCCCTTTCCATTCATTGGAAGAGCTCCAGTCTAGTAAGTAAAAAATTGCACTGAAACTTGGTTCCAGTCTCTGTCTCTGGCTCATCTCTTTGTGCCTATATAAAATGAGGATAATATTATTTCTGACCTTGCAGTTGCATCCTAAGAATTAATGCTCGTAATGTGCTACACATTCCTCCAGTCAATAGGTGTCTAGTCAGTGAGTACACTCTGTTCTTCTTTGCATGGAGGTAAATTAGGTATGCCGCTGGTGGCAGAAGAAATTTGACCCCATTGGATAGAAACATTAATCCCACCTTCTACAGGCTTCAGCCAGATTTCATTCAGCTCGTGACATGCCTCAGACCCAACTTAATTCTGTGACTTGTCTTGCAAGGAAAGATTTTTTTTCTAGGTTGTGAGAGAATGTGTTGGTAGGTTGGCAAGAACTAGAAACACACACCCTGGTGAAACAGGAGATACTCTGTAAAGCATTATATCTCCTGCATCTGCTGAATGAACTCATGGAAAAACAATTAAACAAGGCACGTGGGTTCTTCTCTGCTGCTAGTATGTAAAGAACAAGTCATAATCTGGCCATTTTTCCTGGGCTCCCTCTCCTTTTCAGGATCATGCAGATTGCACCATTGGATTTTGAGAGCACCTGTGCCTGGCACCTGCTCCAAAGTGCTTTCTGGACAGCCTTTCCAATGACTACAGGGGAGTGTAGCATGGCCAGCTGAAATATGAGGGTGTCAATAACCTCTGTGGAGTTGAGTCTAAATTACCCTGGGATAGCGCCACTGGTGTTGATGGGCAGCATGTAGGCAGAGGTGCTTGTCAGTCTGACACTGCTTTCTGAAGCCAGCTATCATCTTGCAGCCATAAACAGGATGGTCCTTGGAGGTCCTCCTCACTGTACTGAAAATAGCCAGCCTATAGCTGAGGGTGCAACCTGCAATGTGCTGAGGGATCTGGCAACCCTCTCCCCAAATGACCCTTAGTCTGTGACCCCATATCATGACAAGCATCAACTAAAACCTCAGCACACATCATTCTGGCAAGTATGAGTTATTACTGATATTAATTATTCATATATTTCAGTTTAATTTAATAATTGACTTACATCTATGTTCCCATTACTGTCCCCTTACTCCAACATTTACACACACTCAAAGGGAATACTATAAATACATTCAATGCTTCAGAAATGCAAATGGTTTTGTTTGGTTTTCGATGTTTACTTGCTTGAATGGAGTGTTCCATTTGAGCCTTGTACTCTGGCTAGTTACAACAGATTGCGAAATGGGATTCATGCCTGGGTAAAGACAGTTTGCTTGCCTTCAACACCAAGATAAATGCCGGTCTGAAGCACCGTCATGAGGTCAATCAGGTCTAAGTTTTTAAATGCCGAAAGATTTACAATTCCATTTTGACAGCCCTTCTGTTCCTCCTCCCCTTTCCCTCAGCAATAAGACTCATTTAAAGCTTTAAAATATGGGAAGCAGAAAAGGAGTCGTTAATTTTACTTACACAACAGCATTCGCACTTGTAAGGTTTTGACAGCTTCACTAAACCCAAAGGAATTCAGATAGCTAGAGCAAATGAATGCATACCAATACTCATATTGATAGGAGGTAGTTTTCAGGGATGAACATGTATTTTCTTCCTGAAGGAAGCTGACAGTGATAGGAATGTGTAGGATGTTTTACTACTGCATTCACGTGTTGCTCGTAATGTTGGGGGTTTTTTTTCCCCTCCTGTTCAGCATATCTTCTTTGTGTTTCTCAAATCAATAGAACTGCAGCAAGTCAACAGATTATTTAAATATTATTTCTTAGGATGCTCTGCCCTTACCACCATACTTAGTACCTATTGTTTTCAATGACGACAAATAGATTCCTTAAATGTTATACTTGCTACATAGAAATTTCAGTTGTTGACTGTGTCTTTTTGAGGGTAAAAAATCCAATTGCAGAAAACTAAACATTTATGCAGGGAGCCGAAGGATTTTGGAAACAGATACTGTAGGATTTTATTTTTTTATCACTGTCACAATATTGGATGGAAAATGGAAAACTGCAAGGAATTCATAATAGGCCATTGCATTTCCATCTGAGACAGAAGTAACGTGCTTGCGTCTTCAGAAAGGAAGACAGATGAAGGCAGGCAAGCTGCAGAATAAAGCAAGAATTAAGTGGTAGCCGCTTGCTGATCATTGTTCTGCTATCTGTCCATTATCTGTCTGGGTGTAGGTAGTAAATACCACATGAATTTAAATAAAGCCCATTACTCACACTCACTTACAGACGTGATGATAGGAGTTGCTTGACAGATCTTACACAGGAAACTTGGCTGTAATTGAGCCCGTTGCTGTGTTGATTCTCCTCCAGCAAAATCCTCTACCTGTGCAGGAATGTTTTAGGACCTCACTAAATCTGAAATGGTGATAGAGTGTTAGGGTTTTTCACTTTTTTTTTGTTTTGTTTTGTTTGTTTTTGTATCATTATTGGGTCTCTACAATAACAGATGGTGAAATCTCTCCTGAGTAAACCAAATGCCAATGCTTTTTCTTAGAGGATGTCATGCAAAGCACTAACAGCTTGGCTTCTATTAGTACTAGAAACTGATGGGCTTGGTCCAGTGCCTTTTAAAGTTCCTGGGTGTCTTTGGATGAGCTCCATGACACATCTGAAAGAGGCAGGCAATCTACTTCAAACGCTTCCTTATTATTCCCAGAGTTTCTATTAGACATGCTCTTAAACAAGCTAATAATCTCTTTTCAAACACTTTCTCTTTACAATACATGGGCTCCCTTACACACGGGTGTAAGGCCAGGACAGTTTACAGGTAGGTTTAAAACACCCATTTGCTTTTTATTCTTGAATGAGGGACTGCTTGTTTCTGAGATGGCCACTGCTGATGGTTTCATTTGCTGACAGCAAATACCTATAAGATTACAATTGACAGAAATTAGATGTGTGACAATCATCTTGACCAGGCTTGTCTTTCCTTGGTCATTTCCCTTGTCTCTTGCTGTGCCATATTGAAGGAACATGGCTTAATGGCTATTAAGGGATATTTAGAGCTATTTCTTGCTCCTAAACCTGTCCTAATTGACTGTTTTCTCTCACCATGATTAACTTATGAGCTGATGATCAGGAAATCTCAACTGAATTCACAGTTCTGTGTCAAATTTGACTGCAGGCACATTTCTCCATCCCGTAAGTCCAATATTCCCCTCTGGTGATATGAGACAAGTTAGAGTCCTTTCATCACACTCATGGGCTGTGAAAGCATGTACGGGTATATTTATAATGTCCATAAATTCAGATTTCTTCTATTTATATCCACCTGCATTTAATGTTAAAATTCTTATTTTCAAGCATCCATATCTATTTATGATTCATTAGATTACCATTTGATTTATGGATCAAAATATTTTAAAAGATACATTGCTTAGAACACAACTGTGAAATTAATGAATTGAGGAGTATATAGATATCTCAAATTTGTAAACTTAGCAGCATTTGGCCGATAATTGGGGTGGGAGGGAGGAAATGAGTGGGTAAACACATTTGAGAAGCAGCTGTAACAAAAGTCCAAAGCCAGTTGGTTCACAGTGCTCTATGCGTCACTGCACGTGCACAGAGGAGCCCTGGAAGAGAAGCCAGACTGGTGGCATGCTGAGCAGGTGGTGCCTGCAGCTGGTGGGGAGGGACAAGATACTGGCAGGGTTAGTCCCGAGATGCTTTCCTCAGAGCTGTAGGGAAGTGGATTGGAGGCACCTGTGCATCCTTATAGTCTATGGCATGGATCCTTCTCTGAATGTATTCTCCTCTCTCCAAAAGGCTGCATGTACTTCACTTGCCTCTTCTCAGACACCATCAGAGAAGGAAGAACCGATGGCGGTCCCCAGACAAAGAGTGGTTTACATTGCTGGACCTCGTGTCTGAACATGTGCTACACTGGGACCAGGTTTGAGTCTTTCCTTTGCACTTAAGGAAAAAGGCAGATAAGTGTTTCTCATCCCCTCTCTGGTTCCTCCGATGAAATGTTTGAATTTATGACAAATATTGCAGTTTAAGCATAGTGTAAGTATAACTGGCTCTATACACATGCCAAGAGGGAGTCTTTCCCGCTCTATCTCTGGGACTGTCTGTGTTGGATAACGGTCAATAGCTGGCAGAGGGCACTGAGTGACACAGTAGCATTAGGGTCTAGATATGTGCAAACCTGGTAAGACCCTCGTTATGTACAGGTTTGGGCTTTCATTACCCTAGGCCCCTTTGTTTTCAGAGGGGTAAGCCTTGAATTTATCCACTCTGGCACTTCCCTTAAGAAAGGACAGAGGAAAGAAGGGTATTCATATGAAATGTCTTAAAGGAGAGTAAATTTCTTTTGACTGCTGCCTGTGGAGTCCTCATATTTATTGGAAAGGGAATCACACTCAGCAATTGTCATTGCCTCCCAGAGAAGTGCTGCATCTGCTTGACAATACATATTGTCTCAATGCTCACTCTCTCTCAGACATGACATGTGACAGCTGAAATCATTTGGGATACTCCAGTTAAAAGAACTGAGGGCTGAATTCCCAGGGGCTGTGGGCAGTTTCTGTACATAAAACTGTCTTTGAGCATAATGGAGATTTTTCAAAAGCATTCAAAATCTGTTTTACCTGCTCTCCTAGAGGTAATTCTGCATTCTTTTGATCACCCAAATAGCCCTTCGCTACCTCTGATCCAGTTTGGCTGCAATCATCTTAGCAAATAGGATGTCATAGACCTGTCTCTGGTCCAGATACCATCTGGCAGAGCTCTTCTGTGCCCTTACAGCTAAAATGTCTGGCACTCCAGAACTGGATGGTCACATCCCAGGGATCTGTTTTGAATGTTGCTTGGGCTGAGACAGTTTCCAGCCTCTTCCCGGGGTTGTCCTGGGAAAGTTATCTTGGAGAAAAATCAAGGGCCAGGGACTCTGTTAGCAATTAAGTGATATGGATGACCATATTCTGGTGCCTGCCACTGTTTAAGAGCTGTAGTTGCAAACTTTGAGCTCCTCTGTCATGAATACAGATGATCAGAACTGTGCACAGTCCTTCAGACAAGGAGCTGTACACCAGTGTCAATAGTTATGTCTAGTCTCATAAATTAAATTTACGTAGGACCATTCTCAGGCAATGAGATCATTAGGCTCACAGTGGTGCCCACCCATAAAACTAACCTCTCTCAGCTTTGAAAGCAGGGTGAAATCGTATATTGAAAATGTATATGGCGAATGGTCTTCACAATGTGCTAAATCTAGGAATTATTTGGGACAGTATCATGTCCCAAAACAACACTGTGACTCAGGTCAGAACTATGCTTGTTCCATTCCAGCAATTTCTCAGCATGGGCAATCAGATTATATTATCTAGGACTTTTCACTGGCACTGTTTAGCTTATTAGTAATGCACAAAGACAGTCCTCACTACTTCTGCTGGAGAAATCTTGCCTGATGCATCCTAGCTCTGAATTTGCTTTGCTAATAGCTGCATCAAAATTTTTCCTACGAGGTCTCCCGTATAAGCTGCCAGGTGCTGGCAGAAACCCCTCATAGTTTCCTAAAGCTGAAAGTTCCTTTGCTGAAAGAAGCTGAGGAGACTGCTTGAGGGCATGCAGCACCAAATCAGTGAATACAACTTCCAGGGTATAGACAGAAAGGTTATTTTCTGTAGTTATAAGGCAGTGTTGGTGCCATTGTACAGGAGAGCGTTTAAATCTTGTGTATAATCCATGTATTATTGTGAAGATAACAAGTGAAATAGGAATAGGCGTGGAAAAGGATTACTACAATAACCAGGGGACTGGGGAACCTGTTTCAAGGAAGGGTAGCAATGTGGCTTAGCTAATTTAGCTGAGTAAAAGGAAAGCTGGAGCTTTGACAGCTGTCTGTAGACACCTCAGAGGGATGAGTACTCAGGAGGGAGGAGACTAAAAGACATATCTTGCATGAGAACAAATGGCTATAACCTGGTCCTCGATAAACAGACACTGGAAATTATAAAGAAGTTTATAAACAGCAGAGGAACAAAATTTTGGAAAAGCTTTCCAACAGCAGAAATAACAATCAAAAAATCAAAGTTGAAGAGGGAGTTTAAGAAATGCATAGAAGGGATTATGTGACCTGATGGCTCATGACACCAGGAACTGAACTCAGTGACCAAAGAGGTCCCTTCAAGTCCTATTTCTGATGATCTGAAAAGTGTCTAAAGAGACCATGTCGCATTGATCTGCACTGACAGAGAAGGTGGAGACTCTCAGTCTCTCCAGAGCTAAATGTAGGATGATGTCCTTGAGCAACAGTCCTGCCATTCCATATAAAAGCAAAAGAACCCAGGAATAGCTTCTGTGGAGACACACACATTAACTTGATAGAACACAGTTGGGGGACAATGGACTGAAAGAGTTATTTATTGTAATCTTTGTTTGCAGTATCTTTTGTCCTGGGTATTCTACAAGCATGAGAAATAAATAGGCAGATAACTAGACACAAATTTTAAATCCATCAGATCTTAAATTCAAGAGCTTTTGTAGCCAAATGGCTGCTTCATGCCCTAAATTCTCCGACTTCTACTTATTTCTTGCAGCACATAAGGAATGTAAAAACCACCCACCCACTAATTCAGAGCCATTTTTCTTCACCTAAATGAAATTTCTTTAGTTCCATTCATCTTTACAGCTCATTCAACAGGTCCCTCTGCAGCAGTGAAGGGAAGCATGTTTCAATGTGCTAATCCAGCTCTGAGATGGATTAATTGACTCACAGGCTCCTCTGATCACTAGCCAGATGTCTCTCCCCAGCTGGCAAGTCTTACTAATTTTCTTGTTGTTGTTGTTGTTAATTCTGGGTTTCCAGCCAGCCAGGGCCCTTCTCCACTCAATGAAGGGCAACATGCCCTCTGCTGACATTTTGTATTCTTTGGCCTTCTTTCCTTTGGACAAAGATATTCAGCTATAAACCTCCTCCCCTGGCTCTTTGTCATCTGGCCTGTGGCCCCTAGAGAGAAGTCTCCTGGTGCAGTTGCACTTGCGTGTCTGGCATGTTGGGGCAATGCTGTGCATGCTCAGGGTGGGTGATGGAGGCATATTGGGCCTGCAGTGGCCATTTCAGGAAGTGGTCCAAAATTTCAGGTCTGTACACTAAATTTTTGGGATAAAAGAGACACATAACAAGAGTTAGAAATATTTCTTTCACCAGGCTGGGCTCTACAAAATACATGAGAGCAAATTCTCAAGTGTGCTTAAATGGACTGAGCACAAATAAACCAGTTAGGACACTAAATCTGGAAGCAATGTACCATAAGGGCTGGTTTGAAGATGGGATGTGTGAGTGCTCCAGGCTCCACACCTGAATATGTCATTGGCCCCGATGTCTCAAGCAAGACACTTCACTTCTCTGGTACTTCTCTTTTCTCACACCTAACAGAGGTTTAATGATAACATTTTTTTAAAGGTATCTGCTAATGAGCAAGACATTGTGTGAATTAAGTATATCACTTGCGTCACTGAACATACAGCCATGTATTTTCAGTGTTAAGGTTTCTGCAGTGACTGCAGTGATTTAACTAAAACTGTGTTGTTGCTGAATGGAAAAGTGGTGCTTTTGGCCAGGCACTAGAACGTTGTTTGCACTTTAATTATTGTGTCATTACGGAGTAGAAACTTAATCTACAAGAATTCATCTGGATGGCACAACCTTTATTCATCTTGGCAGTGACTTCCTCCCACAAGTTATGGGAGGTGAGTTGTGACTGAGGGAGGGCAGTACTGGCAGCAGTGGAAATATTTGAAGACTTGTACTATTTTGCACTGAGACCCTGGAGTCCAGCTATACATATAACTGAACCATCCTTATGCTTGCTGGATTATAAAGGTGGAACACAGGTTTTCTAGTTTCTCACTAATGGGGGTCATTTTTACCATGCTGTAAAATAATTAATTCCTGGACTGTATGAATCTTCTGCTTTCCCTCTCCTCTCCTCTCCTCTCCTCTCTCCAAGCACTTCTTCTTGACTGCACAGCCCTCTCCTCTCCTCTCCTCTCCTCTCCTCTCCTCTCCAATGAGCTGACAGAAAGAAGTTCCAAGCACTTCTTCTTGACTGCACAGTTGTGGAGGTTGTGGTTTTTTGTTTGGTGTTTTGTTTGTTTGGGTTTTTTTTTCTTTTTTCATTAGAAAAAAGTTGCAAAATATTTTATGACAAGATCAAGAAGAGCACAGCTTGAGGAGAGAGAAGTAAGAAGTTCATCTAAGGTGTGAACATAAGAGTTCAGCTGCATTTGCCATGGACCAAACACTTCCTACTCCAACTAAAAATGGGGAGGAAGTCACTCCTTCATCATCAGAGCAGTTGCTTACAATTCATAGGGATATAAATTAGAGGAAAATCTCACTCTTGTAATTTAGCATCTTTGGTCTTTGTTTTAGCTTAGGTACGTGCCTTGTATAAATCTCACCATTAATTTCTTCCCACATTAGGCATAGCCCCAGGGAAGTTGTTTTACAGGGAACTTAAGGCTTCGACCTTTGATCACTGTAACCCAGCTTCTCACAACCCTGAAAACAAGTGTCTAAAAAAATGAAATGTGAGCAACATGCACCATCAATATCAATCACTGCATTGTGATGTGGTAAATTTTCCCCACAGGGGGTGAGCAATTAACTTTACGTAGTTGGCAAAAGGTTTAATTCTCCTACCCACTCATGGGGATGTGGTGCTGACGTCTCTCTGTACACTTCGGTGGGGTGCAGTGTGGTGTAAGGGAGTGCCGACTCAGGCCCAAAGCCTCTGCGAGTGCAGAGAAAAGCGGTCTCTGTCAAGAGAGGCTTTATGCAGTCTGAACAGCGAGCTGTAATCTTTGAAGAAAACACTTCAAAGAAAAAAGGAGAAAAGAAACAATGTCTAATCTTCATACAAGTGTGCTCAGGGGTCTCTGAAACTCAGAAGCTTCCAAGACTTAAGAATTAATTATCACTTGCCAGAAGCAAGCTTTATTCACAGGTAACGGCTAGAGCAATCCGACTCCTTTAGGTGTAAAATTCATGGAATTATATTGAACTGATTAAAGCTTAGTAAATCAGTATATGTCCCTTTGGTGTACTTGCACACTTTCCAGATGTTTGATGTTATCCTTCACGTTGTTTATGCAGGATATATGACAGCAGCTCCTAAAATTGCATCTTCCAGAGGAGACACACTGGGAAATATTTTGGTGCAGGAACTGTGACTTCTATATTTGCATGAAAACCTGCAACAAAGCAGTTCAGCTTCTCAGTTCCTGTACACCAACACAGCTCTTGTGGCTCCTATTTACTGCAGGAAAAGACAAGACTCTAAATCATTTGTCAGCTCCACAGATGTACAAATAGTGAGGAGCACTGTGAATGACTAAAAGCAAAACACTGCTGCTCTGACTCCTCTTAGCAGAACGGTGTGTGTAAAATGTCCCTCAGGCCAGCTGAGGTATTCAGGATATCGCAACACCTCACAGGCTTTGCTCTATTTGTCCTTACAGTACCCTTTTGAGTAAGCACTCCTGTCACATCCATCGTATGCTTGAAGTTTGAAACCTAAGGAGGTGGTATGACCCATGGTTGCAGGGCAAGTTAGTGGTGAAATCAAGAACTAAACATTTAAAGTATCTAGAAGACTCAGTTATGTAATGGAGTTATTGTGCTTAAGAAAGTGAATGATATATTGCGAATATCTGACCAGAGACATACTCAGGCAATGGTAACGTGTGTCTTAAATCCTGCATTTACCTCAAGCTGAAGGTGTGAACCCAGCTGTCTGGTGTGGCTCAGCTTCTGCACAGAAACATATTAAACCCCTATAACTTGACTGTGCATCCCAGCCCTCTTCTACAAAGCACTGTCTTTCATCCTTGAGACTTCAATGAAAACAGTTTTGCAGAAGCTCATGAGAGCTTCACCACCGCATGGAACCTGTTTCCTGAAAGGAGCAAGGGTCTTCAGACCCAGAGCAGCTATATTTGATATACAACAAAAAAAATTGCCTCTTTTAAAATGTCAGTGAGCCAAGGTATCTGTGCAAAAGAGAAAGGGAATGAAAGACAGATGCCAGGTCAAATGCAGCCACTTTGAAAGGATGAATCTCTCTGGCAGGATTGCAATTGCTTCATTTTGTGTTTATAGCCATGTGACTTTTGAGGTTAGGTGGAATTTATCTTGATATTTGCCCACCAGCAGTCAGGAGGCATCTGTGTCTGTTGTCTCTCCATACACAGGAATACTTCACATCCTAATAATAGCAGTGCCAACCACTGTGCACCACCAGCGTTGCCAAAGAGGTGGCAAACTTAGATCTGCTGCTGCCTGGGAGGCGCCGGCCATGACAGAGGATCTGGATAACCCAGGGGCATTGCATTATCCCATGGTAGCATCCAGAAGGATGCAAAGCACAGAGTTTGACCCTGGCCAAACATTACAGGCAGGGCTGTGGGTGTTTGTTTTCAAAAGAAATTTTCTTCTGTGAACATTCAGAGAAATCCCAGGCAGTCTCCTCTCTCTGACTGTTGCAGCTCCCAAGACAACAAAACCGAAGGTAACTGGTGCTGCCTCTCCCTCCGAACGGGAAGTGTTGATATTTCGAGTATTTGTTTAACCGCAGATAGTTGACACAGCTTGTGAGAAATTATTCTGGGAGGAAAGGAAACCTCCCAAACTCCTCGGCTTCCTTTGCCCCCAGCTCCTCTCAGCTCCCGCTGAGTGCTCTGAATCACCCCACTAGGAATGTCCCTGCCCCAGAGAGGGGTCCTCCAGCCCTTCCTCGTGGGCCAGCCCCTCCTGCCAGAGCCGGGGACCGAGGGGCATGCAGTGAGCGGACCCTCGGTAGCTATAAAGAGATTCAGCTCTCCTATCATTGTTGAGGCCAAGCTCAGCCCTGATGGGGTAAATCAGGAAGACTCTGACCCCAAGTGACTTGGTACCAAACCAGGCAATCCGGCACTGAGTTACTTTTACTTGGTAGGGAATATTTGCCATGTTTGCTGTAAGATTTGGCTGTCACTTATCGCATGCCTGTTATAATGCATTGCCTGAGGCATAATTAAATTCAAAGGGCATGTCTGTTTTGAAAGGGAGGGTTGCAATTTGTTGGTGTTCAGATTCTTCATTAAAAACCAAGCAGTTTTTCTGACTGGCAAGGAACAATGGTTACAGAACAAAAATGCTATTAAAAAAAGAGAAGGCAAAGGCTTTTATTCTTTTAACAACTACCTGCCTGACATTCCCACACGGACTTGGAATAAAGCCCAGCATTTAAAAATAGCGGGATTTTAGAAGAAAGAAAGGCAAAAAGAAGAGCCTTGATGTTGAGAAAGGTCTGGCAGGTGATAGGTATGGGTTTTATATCTGTATATCTGTATGTCTATATGCACAAATACCTATAGCTATACATGTGTGTGTATGTGTGTTTCATCTCCAAATAAGAAATTTGCCTTTGCTGCTGAAGTTTCCCTGAAAGCTCAGTTAATTGGTTCTCATAACACCTATGGAGGCAGACATTAATATCACCCTTATCCGCAGATGAGGAGATAGGAAAGATCACAGAGAGAAGGAAGCACAGAGAGATTAAGGGATTTCTACTACAGTAAATTCACTGTAGAGCTGGGAATTCAGTCCAGCAGGCAAAATCCTAACCCTATTAAAAACAGTGGGAGACTCGCTTAAAAGATGCCTGGATTTGGTAATTTTGTCTCCTTTGTTCAAACCTATTTGATCTGTTCACAGTTACATGCGTCCTGATGACGCTTTCAGAAGAAAATTGCACCTCTGACTGTCTGCAGCTCCCAGTCAAATCTCAGATGAGTCCCTCAGTCCCAGAGCTTCAAAACAGGGGCTGAATCTTTCTTTGAGGGACCCTGCACCTCCTTCACATGTCTAGAAAAATAATCTGGAGTGATAAGTGAAGTAATTTAAGATCTTCCTAAACTGAGTACTATATTCTCCCAGGCCACCAGCGTCACAGAAACTGAAATCGTACGCCTCAAGTTGCTATATTCCACAGCACAGTACTATCAAGAAATGGCTGGAGGGTTTCAGCTAAACAGATGAGCTACATTTAAAATAGATTGGGCAAAGCCAGCTCATTAAAAGAAAAAAAAAAATCCTCATTTTATAATGGCTTTCTTGCCTTCTTACTTGTTCCAGGGCTATATTTTCATGTTATTAGGGTGTTTTCTGCTCTTATTTTTAAGCTCACTTCATTAATGTTGGTAGAACACTTTGAAGTAGAAAATGTAAGTGCTAAATAGTATCACTGACACACTTTCTAGGCAATGCTTTTGCCTTCCCAGAGGTCATGTGAAGCAAATGTGTCACACCTGCAAATGTGCATAAATTGCTGCTGGCAGTAGAGGGCCAGATATCCCCCAAAACTGTTGCAGCAGCTGTATGCTGACTGCAAATGCCTGGAAGAGGATTCCTCTTTTTAGCAGGGAGCTGGTTTGCCGAGCAGGCGTCTGCCAGCTAGAAACCGAGTCCACAGCTGGGCAGTGAAGGAGCTGTGGGGCAGGACTCCACTGCCTGATACTTCTTATCTGCTGCACAAAACTTCCCTAAACTGATCTGGAAGTCACCCAGTGACACATCCAGTGTTTGTCATGAAATTTCCAAAGTTTCTTATATCTCAACAAGAGTGTGATGGTCTGAGGAGCGCTGGGAGGAGCACATGGCAAACTGGGTTACGTGGGATGGGGTGGGCAGCAGATGCACGTGCTGTAGCCTCTGGACAGGAGGACTGCTTCATGGGGCTTGCCCACTGCTGCAGGACGGTGCTGTGCAGCACTGGGCTTTACTGCTTGTTTGCCTCCAGCCTGCAGGATCACAGGGCAGGAGAAAGGTTATCAACACCTGGGATAAAGGCTTGTCTGCGGAGGATGCTGTTACAGAGTGTGATGACCTGTTGGAAAAGTCTGTGATATCCAGGTTAATTTTGAAAAACTCTTCCTGGAACTGTGTCCCTGCTGCCTGTATCCTTTGCCCATCACCCACTGGGATGTGGGACGAGAAGGATCCTGTCTATTGACCTCAGGGTACAATTTGGCATACACATATCTGCCCGCAGAGAGCAGAGTGGGAAGCTGCCGTAGAGCTGTATGGCAGCCTTCCTGCTAAACTACAATAACACAGCCACCTCGCTCACCCGCAGCTGTGATTTATTACCTTGTCATATTTCAAAAGCTAAAGCAGGTTGAGCTTGGTCAGAGCTTAGATGGAGAGGTCTCCAAGGAAAACGCAAGAGCTAGAGGAAATGTTCCCTGACTCAGAGCCGGGGCAATAATCCAGCATGGTGTTAAAGATGTTGCTTTCGGGCTGATTGTAAAATCAATGTATTAGCCACTGGTGGTCTGTGGGGAGGGAAAGTAATGCCTAACGTGACTGGACAATAGCTGCCAGGTATTTCTTTCCC
>NW_010252004.1:19490-26948 GCF_000690775.1 Eurypyga helias | reverse complement strand
GGTCAGCTCTACAACAGGTGTAAATTGGATGAACCAAAGATGATGGATCTGGCTGATTGCTTTCTCTGCTGTGTCTTGTTATATGAATTTAGAGGCTTGGCTGTTTTCCTTTGTTCTCTTCCTTTTTATGTGTCATAATTCCTTACATAGTACAGAAGAACACAAAATACAAGCACATTTAGTGATTTTTGGTTTTTTTTTCCAAATAAAGCTCCCAGCTTCTGGAAATCCACAGCTTAAGGATTCCCTTGAAGTTATTTCTGCTTACTACTATTGGTTATTGGACTTGATTTTTCCCTCATCACTCCCACAGAACTATCTGAAAGCTTCGACAGCTTGCCACTGTTTGCAAGATTGGATCCATTATCTACCAGGTTCTTATACAGGGCAGCAGCTCTGTGCCTGACCCTCAAAGATAACCAGCCACATCTGTTCCCATTAGCTCTTTAGACGTTGTGGTTCAGATCCTGGATTTTGCCTGCTGGAGCCCTGGGACAGTACATTTTTCCACAATGAAGTGTGCATGCTGATTACTTGTTACGTAGTTTGTTTGAAACAGTGCCAGACAAGGAACATAGACATTTCCCTTCTGCTAAGCAAGCTACATGCATGTAATAAAAGACATGATCCCTTTTGTGATTGCAAAAAGTATATTAAAAGAACACTGATCTGAATTTAAAGAGATAATAAAAATGAACAATTTCATCCATGCACCAATCTGGCCCCTCTGGTTTCTAAACAAATAACTTTTCTTCATCTATCCTCCATTTGTAGCACAAAAAGCAACATTTTCCCACGAGTCCCTGGAATTCAGGTTCAAAAGCTGGGATTTCATCTCCTGTGTCTGTGTTTCTAGTTTAACAAGCCACAAATTTGAAGTAGGAAAGGTGATAAATAATCCCATACTAAAATCTGCAAAGCAGGCAGAGCATCACTATCCACTCCATTATTTTAGGTGGTCACTTCAAGAATGAACCAATTGGACAGCTGTGAGGATGGCAGGGTGTTTAAGAACCACCGCTGCAAACATTCTGTGACTGGAGTAATTAACTGTAGCTCTCTGCTGGGAAGGCAAAGCCTTGATAAGCACATTACAAAACCATTGTTGGGAGTACAAGTGCTTTGAAGAGAGCATTGAAAGGAATTTGGTTTAGAATATAAGAAAGAATGTAATGTGAGATTTCTCGAAGGAGAAGATTATTTGGGCTTCTCTATACAGGCTGAGAAGCAGAAAGTGAGAACACTTCACAACTTATTTAGGAACACAGACACTTGAACGTTGGACTGCACCCAAGTTCAGTCTAGTCCAGCATCTTGTGTCCAAGAGTGGCCAGCACCAGATGCTGCAGAGGAAGGTACAAGAGAATTTGTAAACAATATGTTTTTACAAGAGGGGAAAACATCTTCCTAATGTCCAGTTATTGTTGTTACTGCTCTTATGTGTAGATTTAATTTTTGTCTACAGGACAACAATTAAACAGAGAGGTACCTATTTCAGACTTTAGATGTCATTGTCAAAACATAAAATGCTTCCTCCCAGTCATACACTGAAGGACTATAATTAAGCCAAAAAAAAGTACTTCCAACCAGGCAGTTAGTTATTCCAGTGTATGTTTCTAGTATAGAGACCCAGAATCTGCTCCAGCTCACTGGCATAGAAATGACCATTTTCCTTTGGCCACACATCACTCAGGGCAAATAGGAATCTCCCCATTGAACAAGGTGTGGGACTTTTTCTGACTGTCATGCCGGGAGATCAACACCAAAGCCCCCCAGTCCTAGCCAAAGGGACACAGAGGAGGCATGGGCCAGGCTAGGACCCTGCTGGTGGGCATCCTTACTGGTACTGGCTGCCTATGGGCAAGTTGGTTCCCATTTCTGTGCTCTCTCTCTCAGAGCAGAGATACTGACAGTTCTGTTCTTTGAGAAGCAGTGTGATTGATAGCTGTGGCTAAAAAATAACTGTTGAACATAACAGAAGAGATTGTTTTTTAGGATTATCAGCTCCACCACTGAAATTGCTTGAAACCACCCACAAATCTCTTTCTTAGTCAGAGAAGAACACATTCACCTCCATGCAAAGCTTCTCCTTATGTTTCTCCTGCAGAATTAAGCTAAGACTTTGACTTTTGCTTCTTGGCATTGGCTTTTTTGTTGTTATTATTATTAAAAAAACCCACAATGTAAACTTAACTGGCCAAATCCCTCACTGAATTACAGTGGAGGAAGGGCATTGGCACTGGAAATTAATATGGCTGGCATGCCTGCCTTGGTTTTAAGGAGAGTGTTTTCATGTTCTCTTCCTTTCTTCCCCAGCTTTCTTCTCTTTTGTGTCTCCCTGCCTTTTTCCCATTTCTTTCAGTCGCTATTTTTGCTCGAAGCAAAGAGCTCAGTCATGCTCTCACCCTCTCATGGGCTCTGTGTACACTTGAGGTCAGGCTAGCAAACCTGACCCTCTCTGGAGCCAAAATTTGCATCCTTCCCTTGCCCTTTTCATATCCTTTGCTTCAGCACTGTTTTTTGTCTCCCATTTCCTAGGTTCCCCTGTCTTGCCATGCTCCTGGAAGGCAGCAGTGCCTTGCTGCTGACGCATCTGGCTGGTGCTAGCTTGGGTGCTGTTGGGAGCTCTGATGCAGAGCTCCTGTTGGACACTGGGCCAGTCACTCATCTCCTCTCTGATATATTTTATTAATTTCAACAACATGATTTCAGGCAAAGGGACAGTCTGTTACTCTTTGTCATTACCCACTGTAGCACAACACAGGTCCCATGTGGTTCAAGACACCATATGTTTCTTTCATATACACAGTCATATTGGTGTGCCCTCACATTTCTCTGAACTCATTTTGTCCTTCTGTCCCTCTTTCCTCCTCTTTCTGCTGTTCTTTTAACACTGTCTTCTTTATCAGCCCTGTGATCCTTCGTTGGGATTGTTCAGCCTGGAGAAGAGAAGGCTCCTGGGACACCTTATCACAGCCTTCCAGTACCTGAAGAGGCTAGAGGAGGACTTTTTAGAAGGGCCTGTAGTGACAGGACAAAAGGTAATGGGTATAAATTGAAAGCGGGGAGATTTAGATTATATATCAGGAAAAAATTCTTCACAGAAAGGTTTGTGAAGAACTGGAACAGGTTGCCCAGAGAAGCTGTGAATGTCCCATCCCTGGAAGTGTTCAAGGCCAGGCTGGATGAGGCTTTGAGCAACCTGGTCTAGTGGAAGGTGTCCCTGCCCATGGCAGGGGGGTTGGAACAAGTTGATATTTAAGGTACCTTCCAACCCAAACGATTCTATCCTACACTCTCCTTGCCCTCTTCCATAGCTGTGCTGCCAAGCCTTGGGCAGCTGTCCCAGGGTAGAGGTGACACCAGGACCAAGTGTCAGAAAGGGTCTGTCAGGAAGGGTTGAGCCACTTTGACTCCTCTGCCTCCAGAGGAATATGGGATTTCTATCTTTCCTATCTATCTGTCTGTCTGTCTGTCTGACTATCTATCTATCTATCTAAATCTATTCGATCCTAAGTGGGCAGGGGAATAAAGAGAAAGCATCAGAGCTGTCTACCGAGCTCAGCAAGGTGACATGGCTTGTAGAAAAGGCTGGGTGAGCAATGGGGAGCTAACTTTGCTGGGAGGAGTATTTAACATTTGGCATGCAAAGCCTTGTTCCTCGCAAGTCTACAGTCATAGGATCACTTTCCCTGGTTTCCATTTTCTTATCCGCCCTAATCTGTATGTTTTCTTGTTTAGCATTTTCTCCAGTTCTGTGAAACCCATCTTCCTACCATTCCCATCATCATAGCCTATGGCTGTTTCACTCCAACTGGTGTTCCTAAAATCCCTTGATTGGGGTGCTCAATGAGGCAACAATTAATTCATGTATATGTAATTTGTTTATCTTCTCCTATAGAGTCTTAAAACAAGCCTTAGGAGAGGGATATAAATGATGAATGCAGGTTAATAACACAGGAGCCTGTGGAAAATTGCATTAAGATGGCACAGCAATAATGGGTATAAAAACAACTGGAGCATGTGGCGAAGCTCCTACTATATCATAATATTTCTACTGGTAATACACATTGCAGTTTGTGCTGAAAAATCTGAAACTTAACAGTGATAAAAAATTAATGTCTCTAAACTGCTACTGAGAAGAAAGAAGGTTAGGCAAATGATTTCCAGTTGTTATAATAGGTGAAAAAAAAGCACAAATGGGTGATTTTAATGCTATTTAATTTTAATAATCCAAGGGACTGGAGCCTAGCCATGTATATCAACAGAGCTCCCTCTCCTGTCAGTGCAGAGAAGCAGAGACCTCAAGGAGTCATATTCACTCCAACCCAGGAAAAATGCTTAAAAAACAGGGAGCTGAAGACCCTGGCTCTCCCGTAAGTGGAGAAGACTAATCTAGTCTTATGTAGACAGAATGTCTAACCCTTCCAACAACTACACTTGGGAGCTTCCTCTTTCTTGAAGACATTTTTTAAAATTGTCTAAGGTCACTATTGATTGACTAAGATTAGCAGAACTATTTGTGGTTTCTGATATTCTTAAAAAGAGTTAAAACAATTTCTATTTGTTTAATAACACAGAGACAGCTCATGGATTTCACTAGATGCACTGGAAAGTCTCTGCCAGATGTGAGGTGTTAGAAGCAGAGCTACACGGTTGTACCAGATGCTCAGGATGCTCAACAACCTATATATCATCTTTGTAAACGTTTTGTGTACCTGTGTGAGCCTAAGGGTGTGTGAACTGTGTGAGCTAATATCACAGAGGGGTTTGAGAATAGCTGCCACAAATCTTCAAGCAGGCAAATAAACTAGAGAAGCCTTGCTCTTTCATGAACAATTTATTGTTCTGTTTTAACAGGTTGAAAAAAGCTGACAAGAAGGGATGTGGGAAGTAGTCATACTGATATGAAAAGGGAAATCTTTACTTTGTCCAGTAATGAACCAACAGAATGACAGCTGGATATTATCTCTGGAGCATCATCTGGACAAATGTGCAGGAAATCTCACCCAGAAATCACAAACCAGGATGCCTTATGTATGAGGATACGTGCATTGTGGAGATGTAGCTGCCAGGGTTTTGGCAAAATGATGAAAGCTACATGCTGAACTAAGAACACCGGAAGGGTTTGCCATCATGGTAAGATATGTTTCTACAAATATATTTCAGCATAAATAACACCGATGATATTTTTTAGAAGGATAGCATAAAGATAAATTCGGTAAATCCTTGGGTTAGAGGTGCATTCCTGGAGAGCCAAGAGCACAAAATCCCACTTCAATGGGATAATGTAGAAGAGAGTACTGTGGAAAAGCACTTGTGAAGGAAAACTTCATCTGTATAATTGTCTGCTCTTCCAAAGCCTTGTCCAGAAATCTGTCGGAAATGTTGTTTTCAGTGTGTGATCTGGTAGCCCAGAGACTGCTTTTAAGGTAAGGATTTTGGGTTTTTTAAATGTTATTTCCCAATAACAGTAAAATTACAGTTTTCAACCTGCGGTCTGTGTATCTGCATGGGTCCAGGATTAATATTCTGACAACCATGCTTTTCTAGTTTTCTGAGAAAAGCAACCCTAATGACAATACACTTACAGCAGAATCTGCATCCACAGGGGGAAATAGGAGGGGTTTAGCAATGAGAGGAGTGAAAACCACTAGTAAAAAAGGAGTAGTTTTGAACTCAACAAAGAAGAAAAGGGATCAAGATTCCCGTGACCTTATTTTTAAATGGAAACACCTTGGTTAATGGAGAACCACCTGCCCTTGTATCAGGAAATTTTGAAATGCAGAGAAGCTGGATAGCAACAGCCACAGGCACTGTCAACAACAATGACACTCATTGCCCAAAGGAAGTAGTACGGAAAGTGCTGAACTGAAGTCAGGCTTGATAAAGTGATCACTGGGCATTGGAGGTTTAGACTGTGGCCTAAATCCAACCTGGTGCTTGAGTCATGGCCCTTTGCTCTGAGAAATGAGACACCAGAAATTTTATGATCACCCTTGATGACAGGGGGAAGAAGGCAGGAGGCTGGCAAGAGACAGTTAGGAAGGGGAAAGTGCTGATTGTGATGATTATTACATCAATATAAACGTAGCATAGGTCTCTGCAAGTTACTAGCCAGCTGTTTTTAGATGGTCATGGCATCTATTATATCACAACGTAAATTTTGGAGGTATTTTATTGTACAGCAGGACTCCTAGTCCAAAGAAGAAGTTCTGCTGGATTTTCCACAGCAATCTGCCAGGCACAACATTGCTAGCCAAGTGTTAAAAATATGAGCATATTAAAGGTATTGAGAATTCCGACAGATCCAGCGCTCTATGCAGATGAGCCTGCAAAGTGCGTTTTCTTTTACCTGAGTTTACCCAGTGGAATAACAGTCTGTGAGCTAAAAATAGCCCGTCAGCTCGAACAACAGCCAGCTTTCTCCTTGGCATTGTCTGTATTCCTCACTTGCTGCATGTTGAGATGCTGTTCGTTTCTGTGGCAGGTCTGTACAAGGAATTTATGTTGAATATCCAATGGAGAATAGCAGGTGAATTGGGGATCAAAGATTATCTGCTCTGCTTAATATCTGCGGTATTTCTCAACTCTCAGACCTGAGGCAAACCAAACCAAAAAATTATCCAGGAGAAAAGACTGTTAATTGGCCAGATAAAATCCATGATCTGTGGGAACAATTAGGCAAAATCCAGATCTTTGAGTAAATTATGGAGGGGGGCACTGAAATTGCAGGGCTCAGATATATGATATAAGCTACGAACAAAACTTAATTAAATTAGAGTCTTTGATGTCATCTTAATAGTGTTTAGCTTCCTGTTCATCTGTATTTGTGGAAACATGGACTGAACTCTTTCAATTCACTATGTTCTTCTGTTTTTAAAAATATCAGTAGCGTCCTTAATATTCTCCTAGAGATGTTTTGCTTGAATATTACATCCTTTTTTTTTGTCAAAGACAGATGTCCACTATTATGAAATGTCTAGCCTAATATCACTTTTGGGTTTTTTCTAACACAACATGACATTACAATTGAATAATTTTTAGACATGAGTTCTGTAACTCTAGTCATCCATTGACAGTTGGAATTTATTTTAAAAATATGTTAACTCTGGACTGGAGCAGTTTAAGAACAGCTTGGACCTCGTAATATATGAGTCATAAGGAAAGTTGTTTCCTTGTTCTGTATTTTTTGACTGATTTAAGCCATAATATGCAGCCGGATGAGACATAAACAAAGGTTTATCTATGAAAACAGCCCCTTTCTATGACCCCAAGGAAGTGTAATGCTGGTGGATTTTTAAATTCAAATACTGCAAAAAAGATAACTTGGTCTGCTTCCCTGATGTTTATGGTGCCATAAATCAAAAGTTTTTCAGTGGAAATCAATGAAGATCCTTCAATTTCATGCTGGAGAGACATTTTCATCTGTAAAGACATTAGCAAAAATGGACATTC